>NW_015506140.1:215554-235720 GCF_001515645.1 Sinocyclocheilus grahami
GAGGCAAGGTACTGCCCTGGGAAGGTCTCCCAGGCTGTTAAATACACAGATTAAAAGCACATTTCGGTTCGTTCTTAGCTAAACAAAAAAAAATTTTGTTCAGGTTATGCAGAGCGAAATAAGAACGGTGCTGCATTTAGAAAGAATTCTTATTAACTTTGCTATTATTCTTGAATTTTCAAACTGCTAACACTTTGCACTTTGCAGTTTCGAATTATGCTTTTACTGTATGACCAAAATTACTTTTACGCCGGCGCCTCACGCGCACACTAAGCTACTGCATTCATTGTTCGGCGTGAGACCCAGTCCACTGTGGCATATTTTTGCTCATTATGATATTTTTCCGTCGATACTGGAACGCGCGTGAACTACAAAGCCTATTTTACCTAATAAGGCTAATAGTTTAGCTTCAGCTACATCGCGAATATGGACACATTTGGATTTGTGCCTGAGAGAGGTATGCCCAACTTTACCTTACGTTTCTTTATAAATTAATTTGTTTTGGCATGTTTATTGCTAAGCATATATTATTATATACTGCAATTATATTTATCCATTAGAATTATATATTTTTAAATTCGTATTTTGTTCTGATACGGTTACATTTAAAGGATTTGTTGTAAAGTGAGGGGAACTAAAATATCCTATAGTGTTCATAATGTTGGTACATTATAACATTATTAGGCCTGCCGTTATTATTTCTGAAAATGCAACTTATACGAGACGTATCTTTTTTTTATTTTCCTCAACAAAAAAAAAAGTATTGTGTTTTTAAAAGCATGCAGCAAACGAAACTATGCGATTAATCTGTTAAAATGTGTTACTGTGGGTTAACAAATTTACATTAGTAGGCTATTCTTATGCTTGGCTTCACAGATAGCAACAGAGTCTGGGCCAAATCTGGTTTACATTCACTTCTGGCTTTTTTCAGTCTTGATTGCAAATGTTTTTTGTTTTTTTATGTACAATGGATAATTAAAACAAAAATCAGGCGTGTGTATTTATAACATCAATTACTAGGCCTACATTCTTTTTTTCAGAAATGGAAAAACTTAAAATGTTATTGTGTGTTTATAATTTTAATATTTTTATCTATAGGCCTATACAGCAAAACTACAGAGCTTCCAGTAGGTTATTTTACGGAGCTGTAAACACGGGAATCTCCGACCGCATGCAATCTTTGATGAACCCCCAATTCATATCAAACTAGGCTATATGTTATTAAATTGTACATAGGCTATATATCAGATTATTTTATTTACAAGTTTCATGTTTGTGTTTATCCCGTTTTTTCCCCGTTGCGTCTGAAAATTACTTTCAGAAACATTTTTTTTTTCAAAGCAGCCCAAAGTGTGGACCCCCAATAATTTGTGCCTGCCCCCTCACTTTGTGCGCTCTGGCACCGACCCTGATAACATGCAAAACATTACTTTGAACAATTATCACTTCATCAGCCTCAAAATAATTAGGCTAGTCTTTATTACATAACGCCGTTTCCTTTAGGAAACTACATTCAATTTAACCGCGAAAAAAAGATAACGAATTAACATGTAAATATGTTGATAACTCTCTCTTAACACCTCAAAAAATTTAAATATTGTAAAATCTTATGTAAATATGACACAAGACACTCACTGACGTTATATTAAAAGCACCTCTTCCGTTCAGTAAAAGAGGCCGTTAAGACTATTTCTGAGGCGAAATCGGCATCCGCGTATTTTTCAATATAAGCTCTTTTCAGAATATTTCCGCCTTCCATGAAATCTCAAGATTCTACCGGACTCAAACAATGAATGATGACTTTACATTTTTAATCTTTACTTACCATAAACCGTCTTTCACTCGCACTCGCTTCCATCTGAAATGGTGAGAAAATGGCGGTTTCTCACACTGGTGTCGTCGAGATACGTCCGATGTTAACGTGACGTGCGTGCTCTCTTTCACGTCCGCATTCCCATCCCAACACCGCTGGGTTATTCATCAAGACCAATTTTCAACCCAAAATTGGCCCCAGCATTTGGGTTGAAAAAACAACCCAGCATTTTTTTAGAGTGTATATATAAACAAAAATGTACATAACTTCACAAATATAGTATTGGTTTAGTACCTGCAAATGTGACAGCCTAATCCTTGACAATCATTGATGATTGATCCTCCATTCAAAGCTAACCAATTAATCTCTTCCTCATCAGTTCGTCAATTGAAGAGAGCACTTGAGCAGTCAACAAAGTCTCAGAGTCATGGTGTCTCTGGAGAGAAAGTGGACAGCTGCAATATGACTGCTGTATCTTGAGCAATATTGGTCGAGCAATAGCTTCTAATTAATTTACAGAACATATCAGATTGTGTTTATAATTATTACACAAGAACTTTTATGGTATTTGATTAAAATAACATTAAATATATTGCTCTTTTGTTCCTGAGACATTTATTATGATTACTTTATTAGACATATAAACTTTTACTAGCTTTTTGTGCATTGGGGGTATTTCAAGTGAAGCAAGTAAAGCCATTAAATTAATTAGCTGTTCCGTGTAATTCTTTATGAGGTTTTGATGAGACAATGGCACATATGGCGCCAGAGGAAATAAAACAGACCCCTCCCCATTGTCTCTTGATCCTTTTTTCATTTTATCACTCCCTACTGTGCACATTCTTTTGATCCATCCCATCATCTTGTATTCAGAAATTTTGCTATGTGGGAACAACAGAGACTGCAGAATCGAGGTCACAGCCCGCAGTTATCCACAGGTAGACCAGAATCCATGGAAACCAGGCCAATACAATCACAACTCAATTAAATGTGAAGCATGGCTCTGTCTGCCTAAATATGCACGTTATGCGTTTAATTCCTCTTGTAATGCAAGACAGGGGCAAAACTATCCTGGCCACTTTTCAAAAGTGATGTCAGCAGGCGTGTGATGTTCATATCAGGGGAGTCAATCAGTATACAGAATGAGAGTGAAAGACAAAAATGTTTCAGCAAACCTGACTTAGTACTAACTGAGGGAAATTGTGGTGCTCAGTGGTGTCTCTTTCATAGCTCAAGAGAGGTAACTTAGGTCTCAGATGTATTTCATATCAATTTAACCTCAGATTTTCCTCTAATATAATACCTTTTAAATGTAATGATATCAATAGATATCAATCAATAGACACAAAAAAGACAAGGCATAAACTATTATTTAAAAGTTTGGGGTCAGTAAGATTTGAGACCAATGAGATTATTTTTTAAACCTCTAGAAAAGACATTCATTAACCATTGGTCTCCATTGTATCTAATTGTTGTCTAAAATAAATAGTTACGATATTAAAGAGAGCCGATTTGTGATTCCCCTAAAGCCCAGCTCACACTGTGCGATTTTGGCCACGATTTGGTCGTCTGAGACAAATTTTGAAAATCCTAAATATAATCCTAGGCTAAAATCTGTAGTCTTTGATTGTTAGTTTGACATGTTCACCGACAGCCGATTAATGGCCGTTGCGATCAAATTTTACCTCCGATGAACTTCTAGCAGTGTCAGAAGGTTTGGCGCACAGTCCTGCAGTGTGACATCTCCTACGACGAACGTCAAACTGTCTTCATTTTTCAAGACAAGCCATGATCAGAATTAATGCTAGAGATTTCTTCTAACCGCATTAACTCTGGCGCTCTCGTCCTCTGCTCACGTAATTCATATGATTCGTTGCCTTTGCTATGATAAACACCGGTTGCGCTGCTGTTTTCATGTGGGTGTGTATTGCTGCTTGTACTATTCTGCATAAATACGGCGGTATTGCTGGCATTCATTTACTTTTAATTAGAGCCCGACCGATATATCGTTTTGCCGATATTATCAGCCGATATGAGCCTGTCGCCGATATATCGGTATCGGCGAATATGCCGCCGATATGAATTTTTTTTTTACAGAACATATAACGCAGATAAAATGCTTGAAATGGTGTAATTTCTTAGTTTGTCCAGCAGAGCATGCTCCATTGTTTGCTACTGGCTACGTGGATGAAACGCTTTAAAGCTTAAGTCTATGGAAAACCATTGAAAATTTGAATGGCCATATCTCCGTAACGGAGCGGCAAATCCACACCAAATTCGGGGGATGCCTTCAGCCTGAGGAACCCTCTCGAACGTGAATCGCGTGTACGTCTAGAGGCCCGCTTTCGAATGAGACCACCGCCGCATCGATAGCCCCCGGGGTTCGGGAGTTAGGGGTGGTTAAATTCGCTGTCTGGCGCCAACCGATCAAGCGATCCCGGGGGGCTACCGATGCGCGGAGTGTGGTGTTCGATAGGGCTCCTCGAGCTGAAGGGATCCCCCAAATTTGGTGGAGATCCGCCGGCGCGTTCGCGAGATAGTGACACGAACGAATAATTGATCGAATAAACTTCAACTTTACCATTCAGTGCACTGATGTCAGACTCATTTTGGATAATAAAGTTTATTGTTAAATTGTTAAATGCCCAGCCTCTGTTACGTTTCTTTGTCACGTCATTATAATTGTTTCATCACCACATTTGAGTGATCATTGCAAAAAATGTGTTTATGTATATATATTCTGTTTATGTATATACTGTATTCTATATATAGTACCAGTCAAATGTTTGGACACACGAATGGGAAAGTGTCCAAACATTTGACTGGTACTGTACTATAATAAACACAAAGAATATTGGCCGATATATCGATATCTGCCTTTTTTTACTCCATAATATCGGTATCGGCCCCAATAAAAACCATATCGGTCGGGCTCTACTTTTAATGATAGCCAACATTACAGCCCCGCGTGCAATGCAGCTCGCAGTCACTGAATGGGTATGGGTTGATAATGTAGAACTACAGACAAGTTTTCTTGCTCGCACCCGTTTTTAACGTGTCTTGACTGTCGTACAGTCTGACATTAATGACAACTGAGATCCCACAGTGTGACATGATCATCATGTTCATACAGTCTGACAAGTACAATCCTAAAGGACTTTTAAAAAATCGCACAGTGTGAGCCCGGCTTAACCTTTCCTAGGGGAAACTACTTCCATGATTCTTGTCTTAATGTAAGCAGTAGTCTCCATTTGGTCTCCTTTTTGTCTCATTGCTGTCTAGAAGATTTGTGATTATTAATTAAGATTACCCCATGTGGTAACTACTTAAATTACATATGCAAGTCACTTATTAAATAAAATGTAATTGGATTAAATTTATTCCAATTTGCTGGTAACTTGACCCAGCAGTCAGTTTCCTCCTCAGTGTGAGGTGCTATTTATTTCCTTTCATGAACATCTCTCTCACCCCTGTTTTAAACACTGCATGATCAGAGCTCTTTACTCTGTCCTGAAGGGTTTCTCAGTGGTCTCTTCAAAGCGCTCTCGCTTCCTCCGATTGTAAGGTTTCAAATTGGGGGGGTTGGGGGTTAAGATGACAGGTGGGTGAAATGTTGAGAAGTGGGTATTTATCCTCTCCAGCGGTGATGATAATTATGACCAATTGACATCCTCTGTTCCTCTGGAAACCATCCTCTCCAAACTCTCACGGAGGATAGTGCTTAAAACCTCTCATTGACGGGCTTCTTCTGAAAGAAGACAGGTTGAATTACATCAGCCGTTTACAGCCTTGTTATTTTAGAATCTTCAGATTATAAGGATAAAGGATATAGTCCTTTTGCTCTTTATTTGAGATAACTATAACGTTTTTTTTGAAAATGAAAAAGGATTTCAAGGTTCTTGCTGAATCTGAAGAGGAGAAACAGTGACTGTGTGAATGCAGCCACTGTTTATGCTCTTGAGATTCAGCAAGATGTGTGCATAGAAATGTATAGGGAGATTCCCCATTCGACTGCATCAAGCACGTAGATGCGTCCGCCATCTTTAACGGACAGCTTGATGTCATTCACCATAATAATCAATGAATATTCGAAGATGCCAAAATCCTGCACAGCCGATGGTTGTAAAAACCGCTGGGATTTTTAAATGTATTAACTCAATATTACAAGTTTTGAAACATTGGTAACTTGTTAGTTAGTTAAACAACAACACGTTGAGATCTCTCGACCACCATACTTGAGGGCTCGCAGACCATCTTATCAGACCGGTTATGGTGAATGACGTTAAGTTGACCCTTCGAATATGGCGGATGGCTTATGTAAAGCAGCGCATAGAAACAGTCGCTAATGAGGCATCTATGTATACATATCTATGGTATGTGTGTATGGACAGTATATACGGTATATAAGGTAAAAATCCTCATGCACTGATGATTTAGCCAGTGATTTTTCCTCAGTAATGCAATAGAGAACGTGGACTGTTGATTATTCTGCCAGCCATATTGACTCAGTAGCTAGCGCTCAGAGGTCTGGTTTAAATCAAAACTGTTACTATGGAGGCATCACTGCAGGGCTCCACCTTTTCATGAAGTCCTCATTTTATGCCTTATTTTCCTCAGACTTTTTTGTCTTTTGCTGTAGGTAAAGGCTTTTTCTGTGCTTGGCATCCATATCTATTTACTTTTTTGAAAGTCTCTGCCATATTCAATTAGTTTGGATTTTTTTTATGTTTCATCCATTTCTCACTTCACTCCTTTTCTCCTGTGCCATTTTGTGTCTGTTCTAGGGTTGTCATGAAGTTTCAGTATTTAATACTAATACCAGTGAAATTTCACGATGATACCAATGCTGTATTTAACAGCAACTAATATACTATAGTGGTCAACCAATATATCGGCAAGGCCAATATATTGACCAATATTTGGCATTATTTTTTATTATTGGCATTGGCCAATCAGTTTTTAAATCACAACAATTCCATGTAGCTCAAATATTAGTTAAGCATTTCTGAATGGTTTTCTCTGTCTTTTTAATATTGTTATTCGATTAACTTTATAGACAGCAGCATGTCTCTTAGGCTGCATTAAAAGTGCAAGCCTAATGTACAAATCTGATATTTTGATATTTTTGTACATTCAGTTTTGCATTGCACTGCCCTAGTATTTCTAGGTTTTAAATAAATACTGGAATTGTCACTTTTTTGGTATCTCTACTTTATTCTTCCAACCTTCTCTGTCCACTATAATTCCTCCTTTTCCCTCCACCACTTCTTTGTTCAAGTGATATGTCCTTTTTCTGTCACACAATTTTTACATATTTTTCTTCTTTCTTTCTTTTCCTCCTCTTTAATGTGCAAAGGGGTCAGTGCCAATAGAGCTGTGAGAAAAGGGATTGAAGAAAAAAAAGAGAAGAAACTAGATACAAAGTAGGAAAAAGTAAAATCATAGAAAGCATGTGTGACAAACTCTTGTCTTCCCGGTGTGGGAGGCGGGGTCTGAGATCAGCTGTGCAGCAGAGTGCGCCCTTTTTATTGACACTTCTTTAAACAAACAAAACCGAAACGGAAGCACGAGGGCTTTACAGCATTCACTCAAACAAACAAAACGTTTCCAACCAATGGTTGTTCCTTTTTGGGCAGGGCACGAGACAGCATGGCACGCTCCCCAGGCAGTCCCCTCACTCTCTCCAAGCACTGCTTTTTATCCTGTCACTTGACTCAATGCAAAATGAGAACACCTGTTAGATTTAATTAACGAGAGGCATTTCCCTTAACCATCAACTCCCCAGCACTCATTCTCTGTCTGCAGAGGCCTTTAAACCACTCCCCACTTTTCACATACCCCCACCGCCCAACTCAGGCCGGGGAGCCATCCGGGGAGCCACCCACTCCCCCCCCCCCTTTTCTGGAGAGAAAGTCAGCCACCGCCATCTGCGCCCCCAGCCTGTGGACCACCTGAAATTTAAATGGCTGTAAAGCTAAATACCAACGGGTGATCCGCGCATTGGTATCTTTCATGCGGTGGAGCCATTGGAGCGGGGCATGGTCCTAACAGAGGGTGAAAGCCCATCCCAACAGGTAGTATCGGAGAGTAAGGACCGCCCACTTGATGGCCAAACATTCTTTCTCAATCGTGCTGTACTTAGTCTCTCTCATAGAGAGCTTCCGACTAATGTACAGCACGGGGCGCTCCTCTCCCTCCACCACCTGGGACAACACGGCTCCCAGCCCTCGGTCCGATGTGTCCGTCTGCAAGACAAAACGGAGAGAAAAGTCAGGAGAGTGTAACAATGGCCCACCACACAGTGCAGCCTTTATCTGGGTAAAAGCCCGTTGGCACTGCTCCGTCCACTAGACCGGATCTGGAGCCCCCTTTTTAGTGAGGTCAGTCAAGGGACTGGTGATGTCCGAATAGCTAGGCACAAAACGCCTATAATAGCCAGCCAGCCCCAAGAACTGTCTCACCTCCTTTTTGGTCTTAGGACGTGGGCAGGTCGCAATTGCTGCAGTTTTATCAATTTGGGTCCGCACCTGTCCATGCCCTAAGTGGAACCCCAGATACCGTACTTCCACCCATCCAATTGCACACTTCTTCTGATTGGCTGTGAGCCCTGCCATGCGCAGCGACCTCAGGACCGCTCCTAAATGTTGCATATGCCGCCGCCAGTCAGTACTATATATAATGATGTCGTCTAGGTAGGCGGCAGCATATGCCTGATGGGGTCATAAGACCCGGTCCATGAGGCGCTGAAACGTAGCCGGTGCCCCAAACAGCCCGAAAGGAAGCGTGATAAATTGGTGTAAACCAAACGGAGTGGTAAAAGCCGTTTTTTCTCGGGACATTGGCGTTAAGGGGATTTGCCAATATCCCTTTGTTAAATCCAGTGTCGAGTAAAATCGAGCCGTGCCTAACCGATCGAGCAGCCTGTCAACCCTAGGCATTGGATAAGCATCACATTTTGACACTGCATTCACCTTTCGGTAGTCGACACAGAACCTGGTCGAGCCGTCAACCTTAGGGACTAAGACTATCGGGCAGGCCCAGTCACTGTGTGACTCTTCGATTACCCCCATTTCAAGCATTGCCTCTAATTCATCCCGAACTACTTTTTTCTTGTGTTCCGGTAATCTATAGGGTCTGGACCGTACCACGACCCCTGGGGATGTTTCAATGTGGTGCTCTATGAGATTTGTCCGGCCGGGCAGAGGGGAGAACACGTCGGCAAATTTCTGTTGTAAATGAATAATCTCTGCAAGTTGGGACAACAAGAGGTGAGCTCCACAGGGGACCGGAACCACAGCTTTAGGCTTCGAATCCAGTTCCGGCCCGAGCTCTTCCCCCTCTTTTACAATAGTGTCCAACTGTACAGAGCCTTCCTCTCTCCAAGGTTTTAGGAGGTTAAGGTGGTAAATTTGCCGTGCCCCCGCCCTATCTGGTCGCACTACCTCATAGTCAACATCTCCCACCCGCCGTGTGACTACAAAGGGTCCTTGCCACTTGGCGAGTAATTTGGAGCTAGACGTGGGCAATAATAGAAGAACTTTCTCTCCCGGCGTGAATTCGCGTAATTGACTGCCCCTGTTGTAGCTGCGGCTCTGACGTTCCTGGGCCTGAAGCAAATTCTCCATTTTGAGCCGCCCCAGTGTATGGAGTTTTGCTCTCAGGTCCAGCACATACTGAATTTCGTTTGTCGCGTTAGTAGGTCCCTCCTACCAAGCTTCTCTAAGGACGTCGAGCACTCCCCATGGCCGACGCCCATAAAGAAGCTCAAATGGGGAAAACCCTGTGGAGGCTTGGGGAACCTCATGTATCGCAAACATCAGGGGCTCCAACCAGCGATCCCAATTTTTTGCATAGTCGTGTACGAACTTACGAATCATATTTTTCAATGTTTGATTACACCGTTCAACCAGTCCATCTGTTTGGGGGTGGTAGACACTGGTGCGCACAGATTTAATTCCCAATAATTTGTAGAGTTTGCAAAGTGTACGTGACATAAACGTTGTGCCTTGGTCAGTGAGGATCTCTTTCGGGATCCCCACCCGGGAGATAATATCGGAAGAGGGCATCCGCCACACTCGTCGCAGAGATGTTGCGGAGGGCCATTGCTTCCGGGTATCGCGTTGCATAATCGACCACGACTAATGCAAAGCGATGCTCTCTTGCTGACCGCTCTAATGGCCCGACGAGGTCCATGCCAATTCTTTCGAAGGGGGCCTCGATTAATGACAGAGGGCGCAATGGCGCTTTTGGGATGGCCGGTGGATTCACCAACTGATATTCGTGATATGCCGCACACCACCTGCGGACATCCCCGCGAATGCCCGGCCAATAAAAGCGGGCCATGAGACGGTTAAGGCTGCTGCCTCCCTCTCCGTCGAGTCGCCTCCCCCCGGGACAGCTCCAGATGAACCTGGGGTCACCTCACCAGCCCCCACAACTCTCACGTCCTGGTCGGCTTGGTTTTTGCAGGAGCCACCCTTACAAATACCCCTTAATAACATTGAAAATAATGGCCAATTCATCCCCAAAATGACGGGGTGGCTGAGGTGGGGATTAACCGCCGCCTCGACTCTATGCTTTTGGGCCCCCAATTGAATCGTGACCAATGAAATAGGATATCGGTGAATGTCCCCGTGTACACACCTCACCGTCACCATGCGGCTTGTATTCAATGCCCCAGGTTGCATCAGGCATTGATGAATGGAGGTCTGATTGCAACCTGAATCCACCAAAGCCTGATAGGTATTTCCCCTAACACTCACTGGTATATAATACTTCCCGGCTCGATCGGGGGCGCTCGGCGACACCTCAGGGACCTGGATCAGTGTATCCACATCCATGGATGTACACTGATCCCGGAAATGCCCAGGCTCCCCACAGTGCCAGCAGAGCGGCCCGGACTTCCCCTCCACACTGGTGGCAGCGGGAACCTCCTCCCGCAGCTGAGTCAAGAGAGAGGGGGATGAAAAGGATACAGGGGCTGGAGAAGAAACCCCCGTCCTCGGAGGTGGGAATGGTCGGGCCAGTGAAGTCGTGGGGCTGACCCTTCGTGAAGTCAGCTGTGTGGCCCCCCCTGCCGCATTCTCGGGGCGGGAACGGGCCTCCGGCCCTCCCGTAACCTGGGAGTGGGGACAGGTCGAGAGGGAGGGGGAACAAAGGGAGAGAGAGAGAGAAAGCTGCTTGACGACCCCCCACCAAATGGTCCTCCACCAGCTGGATGGCGGTTTCCAGGGATGCTGGGTGATGACACTGAACCCATTTGGCTGTCCGTTTCGGAAGCTGCATGAAGAACTGTTCCAGCACCACCACATCCACCACCTCGTTGGCGTCGCGGGCCTCCAGCAATAACCATTGTCGGCAGGCTTCCCGGAGCTGCTGGGCAAAGGCGAATGGTTGGCCACACTCCTGGAGGGTCAGCGATCTAAAGCGCTGACGATGCTGTTCTTGGCTGCGGCCCACCCACTGCAGGATGGCCTTCTTGTGGTATTTGTATGTGAGGAGGCTCTGTACCGGCTACTGTCGAGCAGCGAATTGGGTCTCTCCTGATAGCAGTTGAATCAACAGAACCGCCCACTGATCCTCTGACCAACTGCACGCCTGTGCTGTGCGCTCGAACAGCTCGATGAATGCCTCCTGGTCGTCCTCAGCACCCATCTTCTGCAGCGGGACGTGCGGAGGCAGGGTGACGCTCGTTGGAGCGGTGCCACCAGCCCCCTGGGCCAGCAAACTACGCAGAAGCTGTCAATCTTCTTTTTGCACCTTAAGGAGAGACCAAAACCTCTTGTCCTGCTCCTCCCGGAGCTCCAGGAGAGCTTGATTTTGTGCATGGTGGAGGTTGGCAAGGGACTTGACCAACTCACCCAGCGGCACGGACTCCATGACAGCGTATTCCCTCCACATATTTCCCGGGTTTCGGCACCACTGTGACAAACTCTTGTCTTCCCGGTGTGGAAATGAGGGAGGCGGGGTCTGAGATCAGCTGTGCAACAGAGTGCGCCCTTTTTATTGACACTCCTTTAAACAAACAAAACCAAAACGGAAGCACAAGGGCTTTTCAGCATTCACTCAAACAAACAAAACGTTTCCAACCAATGGTTGTTTCTTTTTGGGCAGGGCACGAGACAACATGGCACGCTCCCCAGGCAATCCCCTCACTCTCTCCAAGCCCTGCTTTTTATCATGTCTCTTGACTCACTGCAAAATGAGAACACCTGTTAGATTTAATTAACGAGAGGCGTTTCCCTTAACCATCAACTCCCCAGCACTCATTCTCCATCTGCAGAGGCCTTTAAACCACGCCCCGCTTTCCACAGCATGGTATTTCAAACAGGTGCAGAACGAGAAAGAGATAGACGGAATTTAAATTTGTTGCCGTTATAACAGATGCTAACACATATGCCACTCTATATTGTTTACTGTTAGCTGTTTTTACTGTGTCATCTTAGAAACACTATTTAAGTTGTGAAATGGATCTTTCATCATTTGGGATATGGCCTGTTTTTCTCCACAGATTAGCTCACACCCCTTTTGCCACCATCTGCTTGCATCTGTCAAGATGATTCTAGTATAAGATAAATGCTTATGTTGATTTATGGTAAAACGGTAGATGTAAGTCTGAGAAATAATGTGGCGGAAAGAGGAGTTTCTGGGACAAAAAACAACTGTGCTACATCTCAAAAGGTGGAATCTCAAACAAACAATAGTCAGTGAATTTGGCTATTGCAATCGTTTTGTCTGAACGAGCTTAGAGGATAATTGGATGTTTGATTTGAGTTATATTGACATGTAACTCAAGTCAATTTACCTGTGACTACCTTATATTTATTTGTTTTCGCAAGTTGTTCACGGACTGCCTGCACATTTATTAAAACTTACAATGTTGCAAATGTTGATATTTTCTATTCATGATGTTTTAGAGAAAATTCACTTAATTAACGTGCACATATTCATATATTCATAAGCACTCCCAATCCAGATTAACCAGCATTACATGTGCTGAAATATTGCTGTGGCTTAATTATTTTAAATTAAATCACTGTCATTTATTTTAAGTGCAAACTCGCCTCTTTACTTCGAAGGTTAGTCTGATTATAGATTGCGAGTTACTACATTTTTTTAATATATATATTTCTGCCTGTGGATGAATGCGAGTAGATAAAAATTCATTTAAAATTATGTTTGTGTACATTTTTTTATTGATTTGCCATGCAAATTTTGTTTAGCACAGATTTTTGTGGGCGCTGTTACTTGATTTACATAATTTCTTTAGCAAATTGTCCAGTAAAATGGCATATACAATTTATGCACAAAAAAAAAACAGCGCAATCTGCAGGAGCAATTCATTGTTAGTGAATTCTCTCCTAACTGCTTAATGGATTGATTTACAGTCAAATATCCTGATCTTTGAAATGAGCAATGGGTGTGGTGATAGAGATTTGAATCAACAGGAAATTTGAATTTGGCTTGATTATTTTTGACACATAATACCAATTATTTGGCATGAGCCCTTATACTTGAGTTTGACTTGCAGTTTGGAAAGCCATGACTTGGTTACGGCTCTGCATTATTGTAAGTGTGCCCCTCGCAGCTCAGCTAAGCAGATGAGTCATAATTAGAATTAAGCCTAAATTGGCTTTCATTCCCCCTATACTCAGAGCTGCATGGTGCAAAACAAGCCCAAAATGTCACGACTCATGAATGTGAGAACATTTACATAAATCTGCATACATTTGAACATCACCACACTGTCACACATTCCTTCCTGTGGCACTACAGTAAACATCACTGTGTGTTAATCTCAGTGCCACTGTGTGGGTTTTCCCAGTGATGATGTGAAATCTTAAAGTTGTGTTTTAAAAGTATTTTTATGTTGTTGTATTTCCCTGGGAGTTCACTTATAATGTTAGTCATGGGTTTGTGCACCAAAATCAGTCATACTCACACTGAGTAACAATCCTACATCACAGTCTGCAGGCTTGCAGTCAAGCCCAATATATTTGGCACTCACTTGTTCCATTGCAGAGCTGGATTTATATTGTGGCGGGTTCACAAAACAATCCATGCTGAAATGTGCTATTCAAATTGTTGATGTCAGGCTTGTTTAGGTTGTTCATTTCTAACGTTGTGATCTTTTTAAAGGCCTCATGATTTTGCAGGCTAGGAGCATCTCAAGGTTTGGCAAAGTTTCAAACATTTGCACCCTTATTGTTAGTTCTGTCATGACAACTCTCTGAGAGTTTAGCATGGTAATATACATGGCAATGTTAATGTGTTTGGGCTTGGTGGAATAGATCTGCTACACTGCTGCTGTGGCAGAGCAAGTACTGGGACTTGCTACCAATTCATCCACATATGTCCTGCTGTGAGCATGTAAGAAATACTGCTGCACATATAACATATATAAAATAATCCCCATATATAACATTAATGAAATTATCCTGTAGCAGATCTATACAGGTGGAGCTGGGGAAGATGGAGGGTGTCTGAAGCACGCTGCAACTGCTACAGCAAACACTAGCCCGAGTATTTGAATGTTAAGCAGCAAGCTCATTGGCTGCTGATGCGAAAAGAAACCAATCAGCTGCACCATGTGAATGATGATATTATCATATCAGATTAAGTTAGAACCATGGGCCTGCGCCATTTAGAGTTTCATGACAGAACTTTGTATTTAAATAGCAGTTTTCTTTTTTCTCTAATGTTTGTATATTATATTATCCATGTGCTATTCTAATTGTTAATGTCAGTCTTGTTCAGGTTGCTCATTTCAAACGTTGGGATCTTTTTAATGGCTGCAGGTTCTTGCAAGCTAGGAACAGCTCAAGGTTTGGCCTATTTTCAAACATTTATGCCCTTATTGTTAGTTATATGCCAGTTTTCGTATTTCTCTAATGTTTGTGTATTATATTATCCATTCTAATTCTTCCTTAAAGACCTTAGTGAGGGTAGTGTCATTTAATTTTTGACAAGAATGAAATTGAGGGATAGAAGTACAGTGTGTTTAATAGACTATACTTTTGTTGAACAAACGATACATCTTTTCAAAACACTTTTATGAACCATTATACAATTATAAAGCGAATCCCATTCCTCACACCCTTGTATTCATCTGTGTAAAATTCAATATGACACCTACCCTGCTAAGGCATCGTAGTTTACCATGACTGGACGTACTACATTGCTCAACATTGAACAGGACTTGTTGATATGTACAGTAAATGTGGGCGATCAGGTGTTAAAGGGGTCATCGGATGCAAAATTCACTTTTGTTGTTGTTTGAACATAAATGTGTGTTGGAAGTGTGTATACACATCCACCCTATAATGATAAAAATCCACCCAGTTGTTTTTTTTTAAATTCCTATTTTAAAATCCTCTTTCTCAAATCAGGCTGTTCTGAGATTCCTGTCAGAATGACGTAGTTCTGTACAAGCCCATCCCACGATAGTTGATCAACAGTAGAGTTTCAGCACAGACTGGACTGGTGTCTTACCATAGATCCGCCCTGAGTGAGCTGCCATCAGTCCGCCATTGTGTCGACTCCGGTGCAGGGGAAGACAAGAATGTCTCCGATTAAGCGATTGAGTTATTTTGTTGTTGGATGTAATAATGAATATAGCAGTCGTCATTTACTCCCGACATCTGAGCTGCTGAAGACGCAGAGGATTAGCGTTACTTTAGTTTTGAAGTGAATGCGCCGATCCCCAATCTGCCTAAATGCGTCTATGTGCCGGCGAATCATTCATGATCCAGCTTCAGCTACAGTAGAAGTGGATATAAGGATTTTTTATGAATCTTTGCAAATCGCCTTTCCTAATAATGTGGTAGTTAGCAAGTTCCATGGCTAAAGTAAACCGTATCATGAGAACGGCTGTCACCCGCACGGAAAAGAGGGGCGGGGTCAGCAGAGCTCATTAGTATTTAAAGCAACATGGACTAGAACTACGTGCTGAAAACAGAGCTGATTTTGACAGGGTAAAAAGAGTGTTTTTTACACCACCATTGAGAAATTTTAACCAAAGTATGTTATAGACTTTTCATTAAGACCCTAAAGAATCATATTAACTTGTGGAAAATGGGCATCCGCTGACCCCTTTAATGTTTTCAGCTTTCTGGTATCTAAATATCAGGTCACAGAACACAGAATCTGTTTTTTGCAGCCTAGTTTCACAAATTTTCAATAAAAGTGTAATTGTTGGGGTTTACAGTATGTTTTCATAGTACATTTTGCATTTTTCTTCAAAAGTCTTCTATTTGCTAATCATCTGTGGACTCCACATGACAATATTTCTTTTGATTCATCATGACATAAATTATTTTAAATCACACTGGCCAATCAGTTAGTCCTACTTTACAGAGCAAGACTCGCTTGCAGAGATTGTAGGTGAATCTTTGGCTCTAGGATTGCATCTGAAGGATAACATAGAAACTGTCTTAATGTAGCCCTTCCATTCTGTTTCCATTTTCCTTTTACTGAGGTGCTTCTCAATAGCTATGACCTGTCTTTTTCCGCTCCACGCTTCCTTTAAACTCGACCCTCCTCAGCCTGGCTCCTAAAAAGCTCAGATGAGTTCTAGAGAGGTGCCTTCCTCTCCTTCAGCTCTGCAAGGTGTGTGTGTTTGTGTGTCTTCTAATACCCGTGTGCACAGGGGTGTTTCATCGACCACAGCCATGGCTCAGCAGAAGCGTCTGACGGAATAATGTAGGGAGAGAGTTAAACGAAGGGGTGGCATGAAGGCCTAAAAATAGATAGGAGGGCCAGTCACTCAGAAATGGAGTTGAGTAAAGACGCATCTGCTGCGGCACATGAGAGGGACACGTAAGAGAGAGTGTAAAAAAAGAGAGAAAAAGGGTGATGGCAACAGAGAGAAAGAGCAGGACAAATAGTCAGAGGAAGGCTGACTATAAGGACTGTTAGGACAGCTTTTTTCTCTCAACGTTATACTTGTAATGGAAAAGGTGCAAAATAATTCAGGAATCGAAATATAAGATGGCTTTTGTGTGTGTGTGTGTGTGTGTGTGTGAGAGAGAGAGCGAGTGTGTGCCGTGTGTAAATTTGTACACTCGGCATGATTCCATCTTATATAGGTTTTGCTTTATCATTGCAAACAGGTTTCGAACCAGTGTTGATTTAGAATTATTTCTATATTATTTCTTATTTCTATTCATAGTATTAATATTTTGATTTAGCTTTTATATTTTCAATTCAATTTTTTAATTTTTAATTTTACTTTTTTATCTTTAGTTTAATTTTATGTGCTTTTGTCATTTTTTATTCCCTTTTAATATTTGTATTTTGCTTTATTTTTATTTTAGTATGCCATTTTAGTACTTAAACATTTTATTTCATTTAGTTGCCAATGCAACATTTCTAATTTTAGTTTGTCATCTAATATTTATATTTTATTTTATTTCAGCTTTATTTAAAAATTATTCATTTAAATCCCAAAACTCAGGCTATTGGTTGAACTATTGTTGCTGTGTGGGGTTGGTTGTGTCTCTGCATATTAAGATGGGATGGGAAAAAACATTTAACAAAAACAAATAACACACTTTAGCTTTAGGTTATAATGCCTGTTTGTGAGGATATATTTTTAGTTATATATATATTATATAGTTTTGACTGCTCATTTAAGCAGGTTACTTGTCATGAGCTAAATACATTGTCCGTTCCTGGTTTATTATTATTTCTGTGTTCTTCAGCTGGTGTGGAAAAGGCAGTACAGGGATACTTAACCCCAAAAAAAAGTTATCATTTACTCAACATCATGTTGTTCTAAACCTGTATTACATTTTTTCTACTGCAGAGCATAATATAAGATATTTTGAAGAACACTGGCAACGAAACAACATTGGAATCCATTGACTTCCATTGTATGGACAAAAAAAAGAAACACTAAGGCATTTCTCAAAACATCTTTGTTTGCTTTTAACAAAAAAGTAAGTCATTCAGTTTTGGGACAACATGAGCATGAGTAAATGATGACAGAAGTTTCATTTTGCCTAGTTCAGTATCCCTGCAACATCCTCATATTGTGATATATTTTCAAGTGAAACAGTATATTCTGGATATAACAATAAAAAGGGGGTGGGCCTTAATTTTATTCAACAAGGAACTGAATGAATATTGAAAAATAGCCTCTATGACAGCAGGAGTTTTGAAAAATAAGAGGACTTGGTGACGCCAAACACACACACAAAAAAAGGCAGACTGAAATAATACATTTTCATGAAAGAGTATGAAGACATTTTTCCCAATTTAGAATAATGTGCACTAATGAATCATACAAAACAAGATGTGTATGAAAGCAAAATAATTTCATGTTGACTTTAAGGATGGATCTCTATGGCTGATTTATTTAACGCTGTCTAGCAAATGCAGATTTAATTGATTTAAATAGTCACTCACTGCTGTAGTTTTCTCTCGTGATTCAAAAATTTGAAGTCTATTGTAAATGTGAGGGCCATTCCTTCTGACAGATGTGTTCCCCTACTTTTAAAATGGCTGCTACGTGTTGGTGTGTATGTGAAGTGTTGTGTGTGTTCTAGTGCTCAGTATGGAATTTTTATTTATTTATTTATTTTTTGGTATATACTCTCTGGAAGCTGAGCTGGCAGGTGTTACCTCTGCACACAGACTTTCCCATAAATTCTTCTTTTGCTCTGTCACATTCTCAAGCACAAAATCATGCACACTGCTGTCCCCATCCTGCTGGAAATGAAAAAAGAGGCTTTCTGGTGTATTAGTGCTGCAGAGATAGTGACGGGTTTATTAAGAACACTTGAGTGATCAGAAGCAGTAATCACACACAGCCTGCCCTGCGACTTTCACCCCCTCACACACTCCCAGCTACTCTCCCTTACACTGAAGTATGCTTAAATGTGCTCCCTTGAGAATGCACTACACAATGACAGCTGCTTCAAAGATTCAAGGGTGCTCACTGTGTCCTGGAGCCACTGTCGACAGGCTCAGATATTCAAACAGTTAAAAATTCACATCTTCTTTCTTTTTTCTGTGGCCTGATGTTATTCTCGCCACGTCTTTTTGTTCCTACTTTTCCTTCGAGAAAATTATATAGACTCAATTTCGGAGCGCTATTGCATTTGTGACCTTTAAATAAAGAAACAAAACAAAGAACGAAAGAGAAAAAAAAGGAATACAGTTATGATTTATTTGTTTATTCAACATGTATAGAGCTCAATGCAGAGCTGTACTTCATATGAAAAGATGAAATAGAATGTGTGGGTGAGTGTGTGTGTGTGTGTGTGTATGTGTGTTTGAGAAAGGCAGAAACTTTGTTTACAGAGTTTCTTTACATATAGATATGCATCCTTCACCCATAGACCCGCATCTACAAAGAGTACATATATGCATACAGTGGGGTTCTACAATCGACATAGAAAATCTGGGATTCAGTGTGTTATTTAAACCTAGAAAAGAACAGTTTTAGGATTGTGAAAAAAAGAAGTTAAAGAAATTACAGTAACACTAAGCTTTCGTTTGTTAACGGTAGTTAAATACATTAGTTAACATGAACTGACAATGAACAGTACTACAGAATTTATTAATCTTAGCTAATGTTACTTTATTTACTTAATTTACTAATCCACTTTTAAGATTGAAAGTTTTATGATAGCATTAGTTAATGCACTTTGAACTAACATTAATATGGACATTTTTATTAAGTAACATTAATGACAGTTAATAAATGATGTACAGTAAAGAAATATTTTTACTGTATTGATAATTCATGCATTAACTAATGTTAAAAAATGAGAATGTATTGTAAAGTGTTACCGAAATGACATTTACAAAATGACTATGTTGTAGTGCAAAAAATAAATAAATAATAAAAGATTTCAAGAATAAAGTTGGTGTGTTTTGAGAATAGTCTCATGATAGGTATTTTATTAACAAGGACAAAGTTTCAAGATTAAAATTAACAAAATATTATTATTTTTTTATTATTAAAAAATAAATTAAAATAAATTGTGTGTGTGTCAGTGTTAATTTTGACAGCAAATTTTGATTTAGTTTTAGTCATAGTCTTTTGACTAAAATGCCATTTAGTTTTAATCATATTTTAGTCATCTGAATTGTTTTTAGTTTTAGTCTAGTTTTAGTCGACTAAATCTACAGTAAATTTAGTTGGCTAAAATCTAATGGGTTTAGTTACAGTGCATTTATTAAGCATTTCTCAAAAATTTCCAAACTCATTATATAGTTTTGATATTAAGGTTTTATCATGATAGACAACGATTTAACTGCGGTGACACACAACATGCCTTTATGTTAAAATTAAATAAAACCACTTCTCATAAAGAACAAGAACATGGTCTTCTTTTTAATGAAAT
>NW_015506140.1:236832-269507 GCF_001515645.1 Sinocyclocheilus grahami
TTTTAGTCGACTAAATCTACAGTAAATTTAGTTGGCTAAAATCTAATGGGTTTAGTTACAGTGCATTTATTAAGCATTTCTCAAAAATTTCCAAACTCATTATATAGTTTTGATATTAAGGTTTTATCATGATAGACAACGATTTAACTGCGGTGACACACAACATGCCTTTATGTTAAAATTAAATAAAACCACTTCTCATAAAGAACAAGAACATGGTCTTCTTTTTAATGAAATACCAATGGTTATATAGGCTAATTATGCATTCTTTATAGCAACTTGTTTACCATGTTCTTCATTCTTTCATGCAGACATATTTATTTCTATAAATAAATTTAGAATAATCTTTAGGGCTACTAAAGTTTTTCAGTCAAGAGCAGTGCGTGATTTTCTGTCTTTCTTTTGTTGCTTGATTAACATCAATGACTCGGACAATAGCAACTAAATTAGGCTGCTGTCCCTTTAAAACCGAATGCACAGCTGCAATGGATGCAATGTATTGATGCACGTTCTCCCTACTGCTTACGCTCACTTAAGACGTAATCAACTGTGTTTACGTGAATACTCATCAAAACAAACAATTCGACATCATTCTGTGTGTAATTCTCTTTTCAAGTGAAACGCGCTTTCCGTGTGTGTATACTTCAGTGTCTGCTCTCAGAAAACTGGACTGAATTGAGTTCTCTCTTGCGTCGTCAGATTTATCCATATGTTTACTCTTCCCTTACTCCCACATAGTGACATTTTTTAACGTTTTATGTGACGTGCAGCAAGTGTATGTTAGCTTATGTCCCGCCGGTTCATATGTACGCAATACGCATCTAACCACCGAACCACGCAGCAGATTCTAGTGTTGGGTCGTTCTTGAATGATTCGTTCATTTTGAACGAAACTTTAATGTGACTCGGGAAGAATGAGTCGTCTCGGGGAGTGATTCGTTCAGTCGCGCATGCGCAAAATCCTATAGGTTCTGTACTGGAATTAGTCAAGTAGTTCACCTGTTTCGAGTCTTCGGGTTTTCCGAGTCGTTCATTCATCACGTGACAGCCCCATAAGTTTAACCAATGCAGTCTGAGCCGGAAAGAGACTTAATAATAATAACCAACTCTTTATTACCTTTTTTACAACATTCAGTGTTATGGAAAAGAACCATAATGACAGAAATTCACACATTTATAAACTGTAAGAAGTAAAAAGCTACAATTTGAGACCAGAAACGCATCACGTAACTAAGAGTAAATAATAATTATAATAATAATGATGATGATAATAATAATAATAACTATGCACCCATTTGTAAGGAAGCTTGTAAAGTAACTAATTTCTCTATCCAATGCTGTCACGTCACGTGACAAAAGAACGAACGATTAGAAGGAATCGAGAGATGAACTAATCAATTCTCTTTCCGGCTCAGACTGCATTGGTTAGGTTTATGGGGTGATGAACGAACGACTCAAACCTGAAGACTTGTCAGATAAGAGGAGAGGTGAGCTAATCATAGATAATCAATCTATGATTACGACACCCAGGTAATCAATGAATTAATCTTTTCTGTTTTTTATAGCATTATAGTTTTGTATTGTTTGTAGTGTGATCAACGTTTGCGTAAGTAGTAGACGTATTAGGGAAGTAAAATGTAACATTTTAATTATATTTTGCTAAAATGAACGAAATGACTCGAAAAAAGATTTGTTAATTTTGCTGAACAAGACTCAAAGGTCCGAGTCGGTAAAATGATCCGAACTTCCCATCACTAGCAGATTCGTTCTGAATGAATCTCTTCCCAAATCGTCCCTCCCTAACATTTTCGTCTCGTTTTTATTCGTTGACGAAAATGTCAATAGATTTTCGTCATAGTTTTTGTCATTCAAAAAGAGTTTTAGTTCATCATCGTATCGTTGTCGTCAGTGAAAAAAATGTCGTTGACGAAAATTAGTCGTCAAAGAAATTACCACTGGTGGTGTGTCTGTAGATGCAGTGTTGGGAAGGTTACGTTACTTGGGAAATGTAATAGGTTACAGATTACAAGTTACCCTACTTAAAATGTAATAAGTAGTGTAACTTTTCAGTTACTTTATTAAAGTAATGTAACTGATTACATTTGATTACTTTTTGATTACTTTTCTAAATTTCTAATGTTTTCAACTGTTTATCATTTTCAAACATGTAAACCAGGCAGGGTAAACCTTACAGTAGTACTCAACACTGATTACTGTCAGACTTTTGAAATCCTTCATCACTTGAATTAAGATTATATTTACATTTTAAAGTCGACATTGGATGCAAAATTCACTTTTACATGGTGTTTGCATATAAATGTATCTTAGCAGTGTGTGGACACAACCACCCTACAATGATAAAAATCCATTCACTCCCTTTTTTAATCCCCCAAAATCCTAAACAGTCTCAATTATCAAGCCATTTTGATTTTCTGAGCAGTATGATGTCATATTGTTCAGACCTCGCCCACAACCGCTGATGCACTGTCCAATATTAGCATGTTTTTGCCCTCAGCCAGTTGTATGAAGTACATCATTTTCTCCACGCTTCAGCAGCTGTAGCGACAATGGGCCTCATTCATGAAACACGAGCAGCACGAATTTTTGTGTATATCGTTCGTAAAGCCGTTCTGACGTAAACTTTCGAATTCATGAAAATGTTCGTATTTTCAAAATGTTAGTTGGTAGGAAAGAAATGTACACCTGCTCCCTACCACGTGTAAATGGGGCATAAAACGTTCTTCTGAGTTCATTTTGGCAAACTGATGACACTGAATTTGATGCACTGCCGTAATAATATTTTACAAGTTTGTCTGCTCCGGGTTGTTTTTTTTTTTTTTGCTGAGAGTTGATAACCTGTTTAGCTGTGGGTAAAACGCAGTTCTTGTCACTGTCACTTTTTATCCAGCCACCCAATCAATGGAGGAGGGGCGGGACAAATACTACACCGACCAATCATCCTACTTGTACAACAACTGAACAACAATAGAGAAATTAATATTGCTGGTTACTGCATTTTTATATTCAGTAATATTCTTCAAAATGAGATACTAGTAATACGTTACTGTCCTGGATATTTCAAATCATAGCAACCAAAGCTAAAAACACTCTATTGAATATTTATTGTTTGGCATATGGCCTATTAGTGTTTTTTGCATTTATGCAATATACTGGAGCCATGGAGCCAAGACTCAAAGGTCCGAGTCGGTAAAATGATCCGAACTTCCCATCACTAGCAGATTCGTTCTGAATGAATCTCTTCCCAAATCGTCCCTCCCTAACATTTTCGTCTCGTTTTTATTCGTTGACGAAAATGTCAATAGATTTTCGTCATAGTTTTTGTCATTCAAAAAGAGTTTTAGTTCATCATCGTATCGTTGTCGTCAGTGAAAAAAATGTCGTTGACGAAAATTAGTCGTCAAAGAAATTACCACTGGTGGTGTGTCTGTAGATGCAGTGTTGGGAAGGTTACGTTACTTGGGAAATGTAATAGGTTACAGATTACAAGTTACCCTACTTAAAATGTAATAAGTAGTGTAACTTTTCAGTTACTTTATTAAAGTAATGTAACTGATTACATTTGATTACTTTTTGATTACTTTTCTAAATTTCTAATGTTTTCAACTGTTTATCATTTTCAAACATGTAAACCAGGCAGGGTAAACCTTACAGTAGTACTCAACACTGATTACTGTCAGACTTTTGAAATCCTTCATCACTTGAATTAAGATTATATTTACATTTTAAAGTCGACATTGGATGCAAAATTCACTTTTACATGGTGTTTGCATATAAATGTATCTTAGCAGTATGTGGACACAACCACCCTACAATGATAAAAATCCATTCACTCCCTTTTTTAATCCCCCAAAATCCTAAACAGTCTCAATTATCAAGCCATTTTGATTTTCTGAGCAGTATGATGTCATATTGTTCAGACCTCGCCCACAACCGCTGATGCACTGTCCAATATTAGCATGTTTTTGCCCTCAGCCAGTTGTATGAAGTACATCATTTTCTCCACGCTTCAGCAGCTGTAGCGACAATGGGCCTCATTCATGAAACACGAGCAGCACGAATTTTTGTGTATATCGTTCGTAAAGCCGTTCTGACGTAAACTTTCGAATTCATGAAAATGTTCGTATTTTCAAAATGTTAGTTGGTAGGAAAGAAATGTACACCTGCTCCCTACCACGTGTAAATGGGGCATAAAACGTTCTTCTGAGTTCATTTTGGCAAACTGATGACACTGAATTTGATGCACTGCCGTAATAATATTTTACAAGTTTGTCTGCTCCGGGTTGTTTTTTTTTTTTTTGCTGAGAGTTGATAACCTGTTTAGCTGTGGGTAAAACGCAGTTCTTGTCACTGTCACTTTTTATCCAGCCACCCAATCAATGGAGGAGGGGCGGGACAAATACTACACCGACCAATCATCCTACTTGTACAACAACTGAACAACAATAGAGAAATTAATATTGCTGGTTACTGCATTTTTATATTCAGTAATATTCTTCAAAATGAGATACTAGTAATACGTTACTGTCCTGGATATTTCAAATCATAGCAACCAAAGCGTCTCTCAGCTAGAAAAACGCTGTGCCACCAAGGCGTTCTCCAGCACCACCAGCTGGCCGTTTTAAGAAGAGCGCCTGACAGTTTTTCAGCTGGCTAAAAACACTTTGGTGGACTATTGAATATTTATTGTTTGGCATATGGCCTATTAGTGTTTTTTGCATTTATGCAATATACTGGAGCCAAACCTGAGAAAGTAGACCAGAATATTCCACTGCGTTCCTGGTCACGCAATTTACGTAGCTGTAATTCATAGGCGGGGATTATGCTAATTGTAAATGAGCGTGCACGAGCGCCCTATTTACGAAAGATTGGAATTCATTAACATACACATGTTTAACTATAAAATCTGATGTGTACGAAGTGTTTGTGAATTCGGAGGAGAGTTGTCAGGAAGGTCCATTTTACACGCAAATTGCTCCAAATGTACTCCTATATTTACGAATGTTTCATGAATGAGACCCATTGTCTTGTAAGCAATGCAGGTTTTGTAGTTTTGTGATGTAGAAGAACATAAGAATCGTAATTTTCTCCCATCATCAGAGCCACTGAGGACGCAGTGCATTAGTTTTGTTTTTAATGGTAATGCGCCACTGAATAAATTCGTTTATGTCTGCGCAAATAATTTTACTCCAGGCTGCTTTCTGAACGTGGGACAATTCAAGGCAGGTTTTGTTAAAACGATAAGACTCAAGGATAGATGAGTACCCATTGTTCGTGATCCAGCTGCACCTCCAGAAGAAGTAAGTCTGACACTTTATATTTTTTTATGATTATTTGCAAATCGCCTTTGCTCTTCCACAGAAGAAAGGATGGCTATGGCGTCAAAAGTGGGACAAAACAGCGCAAGCGCATGAACACAGCGCGCAAGCGAATTACAGTACTGTGCGCACAGTGACAAAGCTCGCACGTAAAATGTAAACCTAAAGAAATGGCAAATTCCAAACTCGAGCACAAAAAATATGATTGTGTACACACATCAGCACGCTGCAAGGACAAATAACAAAACTGTGAGCAGAATCCGCACGCGCGCGCGCAGGTCTACCTGATGGGGCGACGCGGAATGAAAAAGTTTTTCAGGAGTCGCGGCAGTAGAGGCGGCGCAACTATAGACATGTGAATAATCCTGCCCACTCTAAAGCGGTACTGAACTGCAGTGGAAACGCAAACCGTGCCGTGCCGAGCCGAGTCGTACCACGCAGTGGAAAAGCGCCATAACAATGCCTTGGGAAAAAACAGTTAATCTTTAAAAAATTAAGCATAGCTATACATAAACCCATATAGGAAATAAAAGAGTTATTGAATAAGCTTGTTCTAAACTCCTGAAATATTGGTGTTTCATATTTTAGAGCGGTCACTGCAATTTATGAAAGAAATTAATTAAATCTGTATGTGGGCAAAAAGCAGATGTAACCCCCTTAGTAATCCTTAACATTTCATAAGTAACTGTAATTTAATTACACTTTTTTTTTTCTCAGTAACTGTAAGTGATTACAATTACTTTTATTTTGTAATTAAATTACGTAGTTCCGTTACATGTAACTAGTTACTCCCCAACACTGTGTATATGTGTGTGAATAAAATATATATATATATACCTTGCTACGTGTACTGCATTAGGCTAACCGAGACTTGTCATTTGCACATATATATTGTTGCTCTTTTGTCCGTTTTGCCTGCTTTTATTGTCCTCATTTGTAAGTCGCTTTGGATAAAAGCATCTGCTAAATTACTAAATGTAAGTGTAAAATTAGTTTTTATAAATTATTGCACTTCTCCCTGGATTATACCATTGTTGTTTCACAGTAATTAATTTTATGATGAGAGAAAAAAAACACTTCTCGTGGTTTTACACGAATATGCCCTTTGATGTTACTTTATTTTAAATTTGCAGTAAAATGGCATTATATGACACAAAATAAATCGCAAATATTAAGATTATACAATATTTTTAAATGACTAATCAAATGAGTACATTTACGACATTTATCATGTGACTCTTTTGTACAGATGGTCCTGCTTACACTGAAGCACAAGACGCTTTTTGGATCGTTCGCAAATCATGCTAGAGAACATGCATATCAGGTTTCACACAAACTTGAAGAATTAATGTAGCTTCAGTGCTGCTGCATGAAAGCAATTGTTATAATCTGTACCAAAAAACTGTATTATATAAATACATAAATTAGAAAAATGCAAAATAGAAACACTTCACTAGTTGTGTCAGACATAAACCCCATTGTATCCACACACACGTAGATGAGCCTGCTCTGTGTCATCTTTTATTAAAGACCACTCTTCTATTTCAAGCACAGCTGTGCTGTCTATTTGTGTGTACTTTTCGAAAGAAGTGGACTCTGCACAGAAAGAATCACTGCCAAGCCTTCATTACATGCACACACACGTACAGTACAGTAAGGCCCGATCCCAATTCTACCCCTTAGCCCTTCCCCTTTCCCCTCGCGCGTTCACGTGAAGAGGTAGGGGTGTCTCGATTCTCTTTTGGTTGGAGGGGTAGGGGTAGGGGAAGGGCTAGATCGCCCTTCAAACAAAGATTTTTCAGGACCACACTTCAAACGAAGGGGTATGAATTATCTCAGCGTAAACCGGCTTCAGGAGCAACATGTACGGTGGCCGAGAAGTGCAGAACAAATCACAATTCTGAAAACTAAACAAATTACAAACACAAATGCAAGTCTAAAAAACAAAATAAAAATTCAGAAAACACAACAACAATTCAGAAAACATTATAACAAGTCAGAAAACACAATGACAAATTCGAAAACAAAATAATAAGTCAGAAAACACAACGACAAATCTGAAAACAAATTAACAAGTCAGAAAAAACAACGACAATTCAGACAAACCGGAAAAGGTAGGTATAGTTTGAGACAGTGCCATTGGTTTGGGATTACTCACCGCTGACTGGACGAGACATCTGTCAATCAGCGTATACAGGGAAGAACCAGCCGAAGAACAGCAGAGTCGTGGTAGAAAGTTCGGAGATGGTATTAAAGTAGCTCAGTTTAAATGTATTGTATGAATTGCCCTTACTCTGGAATAAAAAATACGGAGTGTATATTTACATTTAGTTAAAAGTGGCTTTAGAACATCAATTCCAGTGGCGCAGATGGATAAGCGCTTGACCTTGGCTTTTTGACGCGATCGACCCGGGTTCGATCCCACCTTTTGCCGAGCTTTTTTTTCCTCCCTTTTCAAATCTCGTATTAGCAATGGATTCTATTTACACTAAGTGAAAATAGCAGTATTTTTAGCAATATGCTATTTACACTAAGTGCAAATACCTAGTTACACTATGTTAAAATAGCAGGATCTCTACTATCAAGTATACTACTTGTTGCAAATAGTGGCAATTATCTGCACTTCAGTATTGAAGTACATTATAAAACAGTATGCAATAATAACGTATTGAGTGTAAATTATCATTTAAATTATTAAATGGATGCTACCTTATTGGTACAATAAAGCCCTCCCTACACCTACCCTAACCCTACCCCATACTTTATTTTAAACTTTTTGATTATTTCCTTCATTTTTATTGAAAATAAATGCCTTTACGATGTGATACCAGATTTGAAAAGGGAGGAAAAAAAGTTTGGCAAAAGGCGAGATCGAACCCGGGTCGATCACTTCAAAAAGCCAAGGGCAAACACTTATCCATCTGTGCCACTGGAGCTGATGTTCTACAGCCACTTTTAACTAAATGTAAATATACACTCCATATTTTTTGTTCCAGAGTAAGGGCAATAACCTAACCCTAACCCATTTAAACTGAGCTACTTTAATACCATGTCCGAACTTTCTATCACGACTCTGCTGTTCTTCGGCTGGTTCTTCCTGTATACGTTGATTGACAGATGTCTCGTCCAGTCAGCGGTGAGTAATCCCAAACCAATGGCACTGTCTCAAACTATACCTACCTTTTCCGGTTTGTCTGAATTGTCGTTGTGTTTTCTGACTTGTTATAATGTTTTCTGAATTGTTGTTGTGTTTTCTGAATTGTTATTTTGTTTTTTAGACTTGCATTTGCGTTTGTAATTTGTTCTTTTGTTTTTAGAATTGTGATTTGTTCTGCACTTCTCCGCCACCGTAAACATGGCTGCCCGAGCGAACAAAAATACACATAAATGCAAGCATTTTTGGCATTAATAAAGATTTTAATGAAAAGTAATCATTTGTTTTATGTTATATTCAATCGTGAGTTCATATTTACGGTCATGTTACTCAAAGAAATGTTTGCAAAAAATCGCTAATATTTGCTAACTAACATCATATCATTATAGACTGCACGATAGTGCCACAACATATTTTCATGTCTGATCAGGCCGATAACCACCGTAGACATTTCACAATTAGAAATCGCTAAACCCTTTTCTCAAATATTGCCAATTCGAGGTATAGTAGTGGTGTCCCAATTCTTAGGGGAATATTTTCACCCCTACCCCTTGACACTCCGTTTCAAGGGACAAGGGGAAGGGGTAGGCGGAGAGGTAGGGGAAGGGGTATAAAACAGAATTGGGATTGGGCCTAACACATCCCGGGGGTGTCCATACATGTTTGCACTCATATATGTCATCACACAAATCTCTCTGATAAAAGAGTCGTCTATTTCACATGTGTAATTCACTGCAATCCACTGCCAATAACTCCATCACACACATCAGAGATCAGACCAGATGAAAGCCAGAGAGTAGCCTAAATGCTAAGATACAGTCAGTGGGATGGAAAAAGCTGAATGCAGTGGAGTGGAGGAGAGTGCTTTGAATGCACACACGCACATACACACACACACACACACACACTTTTTATCATTCACTTACTCAGCTACCAAATAGGGATGTAAACCTGTTGTGTGTGAGTGTGTGTGTGTCTGAATTTCAAAGTTTATTTTATGCTTTTAAGGCTTGTGTGTGTGTGTGAACTTCGTACACACAAGCTTTTGAAGTGTAGTATTTCCTCGAAATGCTCGGGTGACTACCGTGTGTATGTGTCTGCATGTGTTTATGTGTTTTCTCGTACTTAGTGGCATTTTCTTCAATGGGTCTTTAATGGCTGTGTTGCCATGGCCACCCCCTGTCTGCACGCTCAGAGCAATGGATCTTTTGTGCGACCGCTGAGAAAACAAGCCATCAAAAGACATTTGCACACACACACACACACACACACACACACACATACACACACACACACGCAGTCTAAAGACTAAATCAGGACTCTCCATTATCCAGCAGCACAATGATTATGCATTTAACTATTATAATTGCATAACTCTGAAGCATCTGTACATCAGCATCATCTCAGTGGATTATAGTTACAATTCATCAAAGCGCGCCTAACGTTTTCTGCAATTTCTATTTCCTGATCAATTCCGGAATCCTGTCAAAATATAAAATCAGACGCCATCGTAAAGTACAGCAAAAAATGGGTTTGTAAATCACACTCATACCCTGCGACGCTCAAATTGCGGACATGTTGCCATCTTGAGTGCTTTGTGCAGCCCTCGGCCATTTTTTAGGTAGTTATTTATTTATTTTTCTCACAAGTCTATGGAGAGACTTTAAATTTACAGTGGCTCATTATTTCGGAGGAAGTTGCCTGCTATAAATGACAAAAGTTCTTGTCTTTGTATACTATGTCATGAATCAGGAAGAAAGTCTGCGAGAGGGAGAGATGTTTTAATGCTGTGTAGATGGAGTGTTTGTAATGACATTCACAAGTTGTGTTCAGACAGGATCTTGAGGGAAAAGAAAATATTTAGAGAGTAGCGTCTTGTGCTTCTCTTGAAATAGGCCATCTTCAGAAACCGATTTAGAAAAACACATACGCTTTCGCACCAATTCGCTAGCTGACGAACGAACGCCAAATACCATTAAAGCTGATACACAGGCTGGCATTTCATTACACGAGGGCTTACTTGTGCGTATGCCTTTGATTTATTTTAATATAATAACACACTAGATAAAACAGCCACAAGCACTGTGATCTATGGCGACTGCATCAGAACAGCAGTGTGCATTTGTCTCAATGATGCCTCCTCTTATTTAGAGTGGAACTCCAGTGGGCATTTTCCCAGCCGTATATAATGAATGGACCACAATGCCATCGCTACGATACATGCCAGGCCTGTGCAAGAAGTTGCCTTCTGCGAATGTAATGCTTACTTTTACTCTGCAACTTTTTTTATCATCTTACAGATAGCTTTAGGTCTGGTTGCCAGACTTTTGGTACCGTGAATAGAGTTCTCTGTTCTGTTTCACAGCTGCTGAAAGCCAAAATGTCAAACTCTGAAGTAGAAAGTGCATTTAATAGATGCTGTCTTAGAATTTCTGCTTCTGGTCTGAAAACCATGCACAATAATGATATGTGACGCTGAGTTTAGACAAGCTAGTTTTTGAAGATGTGTTACAAAAACTTGTTTGAAAGGTTTCTAATCAATCTGCTCTTCATCTAATTTAGGAACAGAATATGCTACCATTGAATGGCTTGATATAATGAATAGAAAAAAAGTTTTATTTGAAAGAAATTCATACTTTTATTCACCAAGGACACATTAAATTGATCAAAAGTGACAGTAAAGACATTTACAATGTTACAAAACATTTGTATTACAAATAAGTGCTGTTTTTTAACTTTCTATTCATCAAAGAATCCTGAAAAATGTTTATCACAGTTTCCACATAAAATATTAAGTAGCACGACTGTTCAACATTGACAATGATAAATATTACTTGAGCACCAAATCAGCATATTAGAGTGATTTCTGAAGGATCACTTGAAACTGAAGACTGGAGTAATGGCTGCTAAAAATTCTGCTTTGCTGTCACAGAAATATACAGTGGGTACGGAAAGTATTCAGACCCCCTTAAATTTTTCACTCTTTGTTATATTGCAGCCATTTGCTAAAATCATTTAAGTTCATTTTTTCCCTCATTAATGTACACACAGCACCCCATATTGACAGAAAAACACAGAATTGTTGACATTTTTGCAGATTTATTAAAAAAGAAAAACTGAAATATCACAAAAATGAAAAACTGTTATTTTATGTTGCAATATTTTTGTTTATAAGCCAGGTTTCTTAAATACATAGTTACATGTAAATGTAAGATAAATATATAAAGTATATAATAAATATATTTTATATTTATATAAAATATTCAGATTCCAATAAATAAACAATAAAAAATTCTAATATCAGCAGATAACCAACGAGGTGATTTATCATTAATCCCTAAAATGAATAAAATCTTGAAAAGTCATGCTTTTTTTTCTAGTTATGGTCAGCAATACATTTTTCATTGGCTTGAAATTGCACTGTGAATGAAAACTCTATAAAAAAAGATTTAGAACAATCCTTATTCAGTAACCACAAATGACTAGAAAATGTCATGGAAATGTCATGAAAATACACTGGTCAAAAGGTGTAGAAGCCCTGTTTTCAGCACATATTTTTGGCCTCTTATTGATGGCTGAAAGAATTCCTAACTAATAAAAATCTTTAATAAGCAAACAAGATATGCAGATGAATAGAACTGTATTTTGTGTGTGTTGCGCAAACTCTAGCAAGCCTGCATATAAAAGTTTACTGTAGTTTTGCTAAGACCCATATATTCTCTTTCTCAGCCTCATCCAATCTCCCTTTCTTTTTCCCTCCATCTCACACCTTGCCTCCTTGCTTGTTCTCTAACTGAATAAATTTGCAGTGCTCATATAACTCCAGGCCACCGTGTGTCTTGTCAGCTCTCAGCAGGGGAACATCTATAATATTACACCCCAGCGCAGCACTCCCCAGCTAAACCATGTCACAGCGCCGCTCTATCTAATAAACAGATGTCTTTATTGATCTGAAGTGCCATATCCCTCTCTTTTCCCATGCACTCAGCTGAAAAAACTTTGTTAGGAGGCAGCGATAAGTGTCACGCAGGCTTGGGTTTTTATATCTCAGTTACCACTGGAGAATAGAAGGTGTCCCACCGTGGTACATTAAAAGGTTTTGCAGGGTCAGAGCAGATGATGAGCTAAGAACTTAACTCTGAGTGCGTTTATAACTGAGAGCCGAGTGTATTATTGAGAGGTTGTGTTTGTGTGTGTGTGTGTGTGTGTGTGTGAGAGAGAGGTAATTGTTTGGACAGGTGTTAACAGAACAGCAGGCTAGTGATGTTAAATTGTGTTTCATGAACTAATCTGAATTCATGTTTCTATAGACATTTACAGACTATATAGCATCTGTAATGGACACTTGCACCATAAAATGCTTGAGTAACTCTGCAACGGTTAGTTTACAGTTTTGACACAGGCCTGTTTTGACATGTAACATCTGTTCTGATGCATCGTGGTCTGTTGTTCAGGGCAGTTGCCATAGTTTTGCGACATTTGTGCCGTGCAGTCATGTGTGTGTGTGTCAGGCTTGAAAATAATTCAAGGACATGAATTGAGGTAATAAACTGGATGCAGAATTGCAGAATTACTATTCAAATTAGAATGTAAGGTAGAAATACAGAGTTCTGGCATGAAACGCTAGATGGCGCAGTCCGATAGGTCTAACTCTGACCTAATGACATCATTATCACATGGCACAGCTGATTGGTTCTCTCCTGTATCGGTAGTCAATGAGCTTGCTGCTTAATATTCAAATATATGACTAGGGTTTGCCGTAGCAGTGGCAGCTTGCTTCAGAAACCCTACACCTTCCCCAGCTCCACCTGTATAGATCTGCTACGAGGTGATTCATGTTTGCTATGGGGGTTATTTCATGTATGTTATATTTGCAGCAGCAATATTTCTTACATGCTCACAGCAGCATGTTGTGGATGTATTGGCAGTTGCAAGTCTTGGTACTTACTCTGCTGCAGCAGCAGCAGCAGCATAGCAGATATATTCCACCAAGACCAAATACATTAACATTGCCATGTACATTACCATGCCAATCCCTCCCGAGAATTGTCATGACAGAATTAAATTTAATTTAATTTAAATTCAGATAAATTCACAAAACTCATTTTTAAACTAGAAAAGCATACTTTGACAAGACAAACTTTGAATGTAGACTTGACAAATCTTTAATTGAAAGTTTTGTTTAAAAAAAGTTAAAGAACTTGAAGATAGATAGATAGATAGATAGTTCATAAATTTAGAATTTTGCACAACCTTAGTGTATAAATAGCACCAAACAATGAAAAGGTCCATTTAAAAAAAAAAAAATTCACTTAATTTACCAGAATGCATTACCTGTTGAATGTCTTTGAAGTACTATTCAGTAAAGTCCTCTTCCACTTATTTCAATTCAAATTCAACTTCCTGTGGAGGGACAAACAGGAGAAGCAAAGCAATTCATCAAAGAGCCAACAATATTCATACTGCACTCATTAATTGAAACCCAGTTTTTCAGTTCTGAATGTGTGTATATGGTATGGGTGGGGAATCTGCAGTCTGCAGGAGAGCCGAAGGGTTCATCTGTGTCCGTCATGAGCATTTTAGAACCCTCAAGCGCCCCTAACAAATTTTAGGCCCTGTCCACACGGATCCAGCGTTTTGGGAGAGTGAAACTAAGAGTGGATAAATCTGAAAACGCCACCCTTGCGTTTTCGTGTGGACAGCGAATCCGTATTTTTTCTGAAACGATGACGTCATCAGCCCACGTCTCGCCCCTAGTCAGACACCGCTACGTCACATAACAGCAACAAAAACATGAACAAACACTGAATGATTGTCTTTTTATTAACTAACATTAACACAGATTAATAAATGTATTTTTACATGTTCGTTTGTATACCGCGCGCAAGGTTTATGTGCATAGTCCAAGTCTTCTTCACTTAGTGTATCTCTGTGGCAGAATTACAGCGCCAAATACTGGTCTGGCATGTATACTACATCATTTTTTGTCGGTTTTGTGGTTTTGTGTGGACGCAGATATTTCTTGAGACGAGGGGGAAAAAAAGATCGGACGTCTGGCTTCGTGTGGACGTAGCCTTAATCTGACCTTGGACAGCACATCTTATCATCAGTTTAATGAAGCACCTGCAGTCCATGTAGACTCATGATTGAATGGGTAACATGATTCCAGGTCATTATGTTTAAATACTATGACTCTTTAATGGCGCACACTTATTACTGATTTGGGAACTGTGTGAGGTCATTATTCAAGACATTAGTGAAAGCTTGTCTTTAACATATCAGAGACTGAGCAGGGGCTGGTCATAATGTTTTGAGCTCCATTAATGGAACAGGTTGCTATCAAACAGCAGGGAGATCTACTGCACATGGTGTTGACGGAGTGGAACACACATTTATCTAAATGAGGACTTATCATTGATGTCTATTCTTATTGGATTATTCACAATAGATGTCTAACAAGAAAATGTAGCTTTTGGCATTTTTAGAAGTGAGATCTGTATTGAGATCTCTTCTGAAACCCTGGAGCTTGCTAGGTTTTTTTTTTTTTTGCTCAGGAGAAATGTCTGAGCAGCAGTAAAAGTCTTAATTTGTTCTCATTGATTTCTATGAAAAGTAATTGAGACATTAAAGAGTTTTTCTTGACATGAGACATGAGAGAACTCATCCAAAAACTTCTGAAAGGTAGTGATGTGATTTACACAGTTTTAAAAGAGCTGGTTTATGTCAGGTTTTAAACCAGGCTGGTTTGTGCTGTTCTATCATATGCTGTGGTAAAGCTGGTTGGCCAACAAGCTATTTCTGATGAAGCCTGAGGACCAAATGAGCCTTGCTGGTCAAGGCAATGCAAGTTTACTTTTATAGAACATTTTATGCACACTGCGAATTAAAAAAAATAATAAAAAAATCTAATTAATAGCTTTTCAAAAAACAAATTTAAGATCATAAATGGAGGAAAAATAGTCAATTAAAAATGTCAATTACTCTTTTTCTCAGATTTTGCTAAATTCAGAGGATATTTATAGCAAGAAGTGTAGCAAGGTCAGAAACACACAAAGAGACAAACAGTTTAATTCTAGAACAATTAGTATATGTCCTTATTACTGATCTGTGACAAAGGTATCACACACAAATACAGCACAATTTATAACAATTAGACTCTGCTCTTATTACTGATCCATGACCAAGGTGACACACGCAAAGGCATCAGTTGATTTCTCCGGTTCATTTCAGTATCATTATAAAGGCAGAGGTCGTTACCAAGTTTAATTTGCCATGATGATGTTTTGGTCAGCAGCAGAAAGAACATTACCAGGGGCGGAATGTGTTCATTTGGATTTTGCAGGTTTATCTATAACTCTGTGCTTGCTTTGTATTCACATCATGTGCATGTGTTTATGTGTGTGTGTGTGTGTTAACACATGGTAACTCACCATGTGTTTAACAACGTCATTTGCACTGCGCTCTTGCGTTACTTGATCTTTTTATTTTGGTACGTCAATCTGTTGAGTTACTTAGTATAAGAAATTATGATCCGCACTCACGAGAACAATCTTCTTTTTTCTTTTCTTTTACATTCATTACTGATGGGAAAAGACACAAAGGTTTCGGCTCAAAGCCTTCCTCAGTGTGTAAAGCAATTCAATCCCTCCACCCACTTTTCAAATCACTAATTATATTGACGTCATCATTCATTAGCCAATGTTCAATTACCACAATCATTAAATCATTTCCGCTTAAACCCTGGACAATTTACATATATCCAACACAAAACATCACATCCACTAGTACACCTCACAATATACCCGTGACTAAAACAATAGTTATTTAGGATCACATATTTATCACTGTTATACAAACCTATAGTTTATCCTATCAATCATCAATATCTACTCCAATTAACTTTAAATTGTATAACAATGGAAAATTCAATAATTAAGAACATCAGAAATACATCGTCATAAACAATCATTGTTTTACACACTGTAAATACTAAATTTATTATATAGAATATTAAAAATGAATATGACCAACCATAGTTCATTAAAGAAAGACAGAAAGATCTAATTCCTCATTCATGCCATTTGGGTTCAGTAATTTAAGTTTATGAATCCAGAATGCTTCTCGTTCAATAGTTCTTTATTTATATTACCTCCTCTACGTGACCCAAAAACTTCCTCTATTCCTATACATTCCAATTGCTTGATGTCATGTCCCAGTTCATTAAAATGTCTAAATTAATAAATTGAATCAAATTCCTTGCGTAAGTATGACGGATTGGCTCGTAACACTTGATGTCACTTCACTTTACACTAATATACCTCATGGCTTGGATGCACTGAAATTTTACTGTAAAGATGATGACAGCAGAGTACCCTCACAATATATAGTGGAACTTACAACATTAGTTTTAACCAAGAACTATTTCTTATTTGAGAGAGATTTCTATTTGCAAGTGCAAGGTACAGCAATGGGAATTCCAATAGCACCAAATTATGCGAATTTATTTATGGGCAAATTTGAACAAGATCATGTCTATAATAACAATCCATTTCAGCCAAATATTAAGGTTTGGATGCGATATATAGATGACTGTTTTATGATTTGGTCAGGTTCAGAACAGGAATTAGAATTATTTGTGTCTTTCATTAATTCGAAAATTCCATCAATCAAATTTACAATGGAAAAAAGTTGTGATACGATAAATTTTTTAGATGTTAAAGTAACCAAGATCAATGAGTCATTACATACAACGGTATTTCGAAAATCAACGGATAAAAACACAATATTAACCGTTGACAGTTATCATCCAGCTCCTTTAAAACATAGTTTACCGATTAGTTAATTGCATAGATTAAAACGTAATTGTAGTACTACACATGAATTTGATGAACAAGTAAAATTGCTATTTCAACGATTTCGTTCTAAAGGGTATCCACAAAGCTGGTTAAATAATGCATTAGATAAGGTTAATAAATTGAATAGACATGATCTTTTGAAAATAGATAAGCCCATTAAAAAACAAAAAACATTTTCGGTAAATTGTTCCTTGACATACAATGAGCATAGTAATATAATAAAATCAATTATTCATAAACATTGGTACATATTATCATCTGATGAATCTCTAAATGAGAAATTTCAACATCGCCCATTATTCACTTTTAAAAGATCACGAAATCTATCGGATATGATGGTAAACTCGGATGTAGTAAGGAGAAAAAAGTCTGCTTATATACAAGGCTGTTTCCCGTAGAAACTGTGCCGCCTGCAGGAATTTGGTCAAGTGTAAAGAGTTTATATGTCCAGTAACACGGAAATGTTTTAAAATCACATCTTGTATTACCTGTTCAACTCGTAATGTGATCTATATGTTAAAATGTCCCTGTCAAAAGATATATATAGGAAAATCTTTGCGTCAGTTGAAATTACGAATTAATGAACATAAATATAGTATACGACGAAAAGACATAACTTCTCCAGTAGCGAGACATTTTAATGAACTGGGACATGACATCAAGCAATTGGAATGTATAGGAATAGAGGACGTTTTTGGATCACGTAGAGGAGGTAATATAAATAAAGAACTATTGAAACGAGAAGCATTCTGGATTCATAAACTTAAATTACTGAACCCAAATGGCATGAATGAGGAATTAGATCTTTCTGTCTTTCTTTAATGAACTATGGTTGGTCATATTCATTTTTAATATTCTATATAATAAATTTAGTATTTACAGTGTGTAAAACAATGATTGTTTATGACAATATATTTCTGATGTTCTTAATTATTGAATTTTCCATTGTTATACAATTTAAAGTTAATTGGAGTAGATATTGATGATTGATAGGATAAACTATAGGTTTGTATAATAGTGATAAATATGTGATCCTAAAACGTCAATATAATTAGTGATTTGAAAAGTGGGTGGAGGGATTGAATTGCTTTACACACTGAGGAAGCCTTTGAGTCGAAACCTTTGTGTCTTTTCCCATCAGTAATGAATGTAAAAGAAAAGAAAAAAGAAGATTGTTCTCATGAGTGCGGATCATAATTTCTTATACTAAGTAACTCACCTTGTGTTAACACTCCTCAGGCATGTGTGGGTGCTGTGGAGTCAATATTTCAAACAGGCACCTATCTAACTTTGGATAGATTGTTTTTAAAGAAACATTTTAAATATTCTAGCTGTCAATGTATGTCATTATTAGATGTTAATAAATTGCATTGTGACATCTCAAATTAACTTAGTCTGTTAGGATATTGTGAATTTGTGAAGGAGGAATGTGACAGCATGGAACCATTTCACACAAATGGGCTGCTTCCATTTTCTAGAAGTTTTCTAAATAATAATTTTAATGGTATTTGTTACATTTTTTTCATTTAAAGATAATGTTTTATTAAAGATTAGATTTTATTCAAATAGATTGCAATGGATTTTTAGATACATTAATTTGAATGAATATCAAACCCAATACATAAATATGTACATTTCTAGAAATTGTATAAACAATTAAATCAACACCGTTGTATGTAATATATAATTGTAATGATTTTTATTTTTTCATTTAATTAATTTATTTATTTTACATTTTAAATTCAAACATTTAACATTAAATTTTTAGATACATTAATTTAAATGAACAGGAAACCTAGTACATATGTTCATTCATTCATTCATTTGGATATAAATTTATAGAAATTGTATACCATGTAAAATCAACACTATTGTATGTGAAAATAATTTTAATTAATTTATTTGCATTTTTTTTTACATTTCAAATTTATTTATCTATTTGAATTTTTAAGTTAAGTTTTAAGATCCATTTTCAACCTTCCACTCACATAAAGATGTCAATTTATCAGAGGTGTCACAAGCACTAGTCATTTAGCCACACGCTAACACACGCTGTGTGTGTATGTGTGTGTGTGCAGGAGATGGAGTCTGTTTGTACACTTCACATCCACACATTGCTTGGCTCAGAGAGAGTGAGATAACACTGGGATGCCTCTCTCTGCATACATTTCCATAATCAAAGCTAATATGGCTTCACACATTGTGTATTTTAAGTTTATATGGATGTGTGTGTGTGTGTGTGTGTGTGCGCGTGTGTGCGCGCATGCGCAGGTGTGGGGTGTGAGAATGCGTGGGCACCGGAATATTAATCAGATGATAAATTAAAAGTGTGTTTACAGATTATACGTGTTTTGGTGAAGATGGAGGATATGAGAGATGAGAGAGCGTGTGTGTTTGTGTGTCGGCCCATCCTGTGCTGGTTAATAGACCGTTTACTGTGAGCGTTTGATCCCAGCAGAAACTGAAGGGCCACAGCAGCAGCCAGGTCACAAGAATTATGAGACACCGTCGCACCAGGTGACAGTAAATCCTCCTCACTCCACACTGCATGAGTTTAGTATCGCAGCCCCTTTTAAGAAAAATTACTTATATTAAAATCTAAGTGAGATGACGACCCACATAGGACAAACACTCAGAGAATCTGAATGGCTCTCACAGAAACTGTTCCACACTAAAGCGCTATTCAGACGGGATTAATTTTCCAAACGACATTTGAGTTTAACACATAACATCTGTGACATACTGCTTTGGACATGATTGGAATCTGTAGGGGGTTTTACACTGCACTTAACCCCAGATTATTGTCATTCTAACTCTATTTTAACCCCAGGTAAAGGCATGTTTCACACTTGTAATTTAGAATTGGGGCTATAACTGCTTTTTATCCAGGGTTATGAAACCCTGGATGAAATGGTCCGAATCTGGATTAGCATTGCTTTTGCATGTGCTTTGGACAGTCATGGAAACACAGCATGTTGGAGAAACAGTTGTTTCAGGGTTTGAGGGGAAAAATGTCAAATGGTGATGGAAAACATGTGAATTTTATAGACTGCAGAAAAAAAGTTGATTTCTTAGTCAGGTTAGACATCATTTAACATAGATGAAAACGAGGCTATAAGTGATAGACTTAAGGTCCGTTCATACCAAGAAGGATAACTATAAATATAACTATATCAACGCCCATCCCTCACAGCCTCGTCTTCATTCAAGTCAAAAATTAAATATGGCACTACCCTGACTAAGGTCTGTGAGGATGTGTAATGCTAGAGCTGTTATTTAAACAGGTTGAGTGCTGCATTTGTCCAATCAATGACACTGACAACACAAATATGAAAAAAGAGCGTTAACGCCGGTTTTAGAAACGTACAGTATGAAATGTCAGTTTATGAATACCCAGGATAAAATGTTAAGCCCTGGGAAATTCTGGATGTGTGCATCATGAAACTAATTGAAAAAGTTAATTTATGTGATAGATTTATAACATTATGTATATAAATTAGGGAAGGAATTAATTCAAATGCTTAAAAGTTGGCCAAAAAGCCTGTAAGGTTTATGAGGGAGCAAAACGGGAAATGTTGTTTTAGTTATGTATTCAATGTAGGTCAAAATAGGAGAAGCGTTGTGAAAAATGAATCTATTGCAATCACAGACATTCCTATACGATTGGGGTAAGATTCCTCAGAGGACCCCTGATGAATCACGGTAGGTAATTTGCTGTTTAATTTTTAAGTAAATCACATCATTAAAATCACGAAGTACATATGTAAAACACAAATTAACCTGACTTACTCAGGAAAAACTAGTAGCATCTGAATAAGGCTTATAAAGTTCTTTACTTAGAAGGAAAATCTTTTTAGTATGTCTGTGATAGAATAAAAATAAATAAAAGAAAATGTTTGTTACTTAAAGGTTATTCTTTCATACTGTACAGTAGTTCAGGAAACGTAATAGAGGTTTCAGATATTTGCCATTTAAAGGCTTGTAGTACTTTAATGTTAAAATATTTTCTCACTACTGTAAGATAGTTGGCCTGTTTGTTAAAAAGCACTCAGTATTTTTACAATTCCCACTGGTGCCACTAGTAGCGCCAAAATTACACACTTTCAATAGCAGCTTTTGAAATAACAGTAAAAACAAATGAAACATTTGTAATATTTTACTTAGTTGTAAGGGAATTAATGATTATTACCACATTCAGGTTTTGCTAGAACTCGGGTCTGAATGTCCCAAGTCCACCTGATTAAAACTGACTTTGACTTTCAATAGTTTATACTTTTATCAGCTACTCGGCCAGCGAGAAGTTGATGTCAGTGTATATTACCAATTAAATATGTACATTTTGTATTCTCCCTGGCCACGGGTGTTTGTTGATATACAGAAAGAGTGTAGTGCAATAAAAGTAATTTGGGCAGCATTGATCTTGGGACAATTAGCTTACAAACGTTCATATAATATCAGACTTTTGATTGCAGAATTTAGAATCTTGTGAAATCTGAATATTGTGAGTGATGTTGTTTAGATTCAAAAGTCTGCATTTGATCTCCATTTAATCTCATTACTATCTGGGAGAAATAGTGACATTTAAAGAGAATTTCTTCTTTGATTTTAGATTGCATGAGATCCATCAACCAAAATCTTCTGAAGTTCACACAGCGACATACATTGCATTCTACACTCTTAAAAATAAAGGTGCTTCAAAAGGTTCTTCAAGCGATGCCATAGAAGAACCATTTTTGGTTCCACAAAGAACCATTCAGTCAAAGGTTCTTTAAAGAACCATCTCTTTCTTACCTTTTTATAATCTGAAGAACCTTCTTTCGCCACAAAGAACCTTTTATGAAACAGAAACGTTCTTCAGATGTTAAAGGTTCTTTATGGAACCATTTAGACAAAAACGTTTTTCTATGGCATCGTGAAGCACCTTTATTTTTAAGAGTGTAGGTACATATTTTATCACTTCTTGCCTTCTCTGGGAATCAAACCCATGACCTTGCTAACGCCGTGCTCTACCGATTGAGCTACAGTAAGGCTTGAATCTTGAATCCTTGAATACTGGAAGATATGAGTCCTGATGTATATGGTTTTGAGTGCCGCAGTGATCTGTCTGGCAGTAGATAATGATATATCTAATGCTTGGCCCTTACATTAATTATCACACAGTTACATGTGTTAAAGATTATTAAGCTGAAATTTTGTTTAATATATTACGAGACTCAGAAGGGTGACCTCTGTTATAGTCATTAGATGACTAACACAGTGTGTCCCGTAATGCGGTAAGGCTTGTGTTGTGTGTTTGTGTGCATGTGTGTTGATTACTTTGGGATTGTGTTGCTTCTCAGCTCTCAGTCAATAGCACAAACTAAGACTCCCTGGTGGCCGAAAGGCTGGCAGAATATCTAAAAACATGTCAAAAAGATGAGCAACACCATGAGCCATCGCTCCCCCTCCTTTTCTCTCACATCCACATGCAGACACGCTCTGGCATGAGTATCATTCAGTGTCAGATTGAGTGAAGGAATTACGTGATGTCTAGATGTATGATGATGGCTTCCCTAGTGCCACACATAGACACACACTCTTTGCTTGTTTACTTCCAGGCTTCTGGCAGGCATGTTCAGGGGCAAAGGTCATGGCCATGTGGACAGTTGCCATGGTGGTTAGCAACCACTGCCGTGGCGTTGAGACTGATTTTTCTAAGCCTAGACTGGCGTAATTAATATTGGCTTGAACTCCTTGATGATGACGCAGTCCAACCCTGTCTGGCCCAAGGCAGCCTAGCGGCCCTTGTAATGCGAAACACAACCTCTGCTATTTACAACCTGGAGCAAACTGGCTACACTCTCTTTCCTTCTCACTATTTTTGTTTAGTTTATTTATGGAATCCTTTTGTTTTAATTAGGGCTGTCAATCGATTAACAATTTCAATTCAGCATATCATTAACCAGCATACCATTAACATGATATGCTGATTAATCAAATTAATTGTAATGACATACATAAATATTGAAGGTAATTCACAATTAGACTTTCAGGGGTTTTTGAAGTCAATATATCGTTTGTTTTATTTCTATATTTTTGAACATAAGCCTGTCCTTCAGTCCACAACATTCCCGGATAGCGATTGCAGATGGCGGATAGCCATATTTTATATATACTATGTTCAAAAGTTTGGGGTTAGTACATTTTTTTTAATTAATACTTTTATTCAGCAAGGATGCATTAAATTGATTAAAAGTAACAGTAAAGACATTTATAATGTAATAATATATAAAAGATTTATATTTCAAATAAATGCTGTTCTTTTGAACTTTCTATTTATCAAAGAATCCTGAACATTTCTGTCATGGTTTCCAGAAAAATATTAAGCAGCACAACTGGTATCAACTTTGATAAAAAATAAATGTTACTTGATCACCAAGTCAGCTTATTAGAATGATTTCTGAAGGATCATGTGACACTGAAGACTGGATTAATGGCTGCTGAAAATTCAGCTTTGCCATCACAGGAATATTAATAAAATAGTTTATAATTAAGGTTTATGTATAATTGATCATACTACTGTACATTTACAAGTTTAATTGCCATTTAGTTTTACTTCATCCCAAATCATTTTTAATGCACTGCAGGATTCAAGCTAAAAATCTGTGCACTGTCAGTTGAGAGGGGTCGTTGTTTTGAGAGCGAGCACCCTGTGATCATTCTGTTAGTAGATGTATGTAACTAGGACAAGTGCTGGTAGGGTGGCTGCTTGATTCTCTCTGGCTCTGTAGCAGAAGCTGTGATAGAGTGATAGAGGGATAGACGTGACGAAGACATTGATGGACTGATGAAGAGTACTGTTCTTTTGTCAAGAGCAATGAGCGTTTAAAGCTCAGTCAGACACCTGCTAATGTCACCTGTGCGCTGTGATTTCTCACTGCACATGAAACTGTTTAGGTTTGTGCATTCAGGCATAGTTCCATGGAAGAGTTCACGTGCAAGATGTTGAGATTCATGATACCGGCTGTATTTATTCAGGTGTGTGTGTATCATTTACAGGCACATGTGTGAAAACATTATCTCGTGGTTGGGGTTTATTTCTACCTGCTGGAGTACAGGGCTGAACAGAATAGTAGGTTGATTTATTTGAAGTCCTTTTTTTAGAGCAAGTCACTTCACTCAACAGCCATCTTGGCAACTATTTTCTTGCTACGCATGGATGGCTTCTTCCTAATGGGATAAAGACCAAAACCACCCAAACTGTTTGTAAAATCACGAATGCAAATCCAGTCCAGCTAATGCTAAATGTGCTTTAGAGCAAACAGAGCGATGCCTAAATTCTAAATTGGCTTTTTAAATTTAAAGGCTGGACTTCGTTTCACACAGATCCCACACTATTGTGAGCAGTAAAGAGTATTGTGATTAATTTTTCTGCTAGTGGCTCGTTTTCTCTAACATATACCGTCTCTTTTCTCTGAACACACTGGACTTCATTATTTTAGAACAAATTTCTGCATTTTGTGGAAAATCAACTAATTGTAAATTATTATGTTTCTTCCATCTTTTCCTTCTCCACCTCATCCTCCTTATCCTTCTTCTTCTACTTCTTTTTCTTATTCTCCTTCTCCTCCTCCTTCTTCTCCATCCCTCCTTCTCGTTCTTCTTCTTCTTTGTTGAAACAGACTTAGATTTTTATTTTATTTTATTTTTAAATGTCTTTGTGTAGTATAGATTTTATTTTCCCAGACCCAGACTTTCCATTTTCAATTTTGAAAGCTCATAATAGTCATAAAAAATGGCTGATTACATTTAAATCTGATCACCTAAACAAAGAGTAAAATAGATGTAAATTATACATAAAATCATTCATTTATATGTATGAAATATTTTTTTTTTAAATAAAGATTCGTTTTTTTCCAGAAATGTTTAAAAAAAAAATCACTACATCATTTCCAATACAGAACACTGTTTTGTGTAGAAGGGTTTTGGTTTGTTGTTCTTGAGTTTCATGAGTGATGCTCATGATTTGCGTGTATGCATGTGTAGATGTATCAGTGTTTGTGAATATGGATTGTACAAACATTCACAGAGTAGTGTGCTTAAATAGAATTCTTGTGAAAGCTATTTTCTAAAGAAAACCTTGACATGGAGACCAAGCGCTTTATGAATGCTGAACTCAATTTTCAAGGTATTTAGACTGAGATTAATCTGATGCTTTTTAAATGGTACTCCAAACACTGTTTCAGCCTCATACCTCTCCTGCAAAGTGCTCAGAGCAGAATACCGTGGTCATCATTTGGCGTCATAAATAGGATCTCTTACTTAATGTGCTGTTGGTGCCAATGCTGTGCTTTGCCTTTGCCACAGGCACACACAAACACTGGCATACACATGTGCGTGTGAACACACAACTCCAGTCTAATGTTCTCTGCCCAATCCCAGCCTCAGCTTTAGGTCCGTCCAGCAATCGTTATTGGCCATGGTAATTAATTTGTGTAGCGGCAGCTGTTATTGTGTGGAAACAGAGGCTGAATCAGAGGGAGTGTATTGATGTGATAGAGGGATGAAGTGAAAAGGTGTGGAGGGAAAATCGAGAGCCCAGCAGTATTAGAAAGGATAGATGGAGGAACCCGAAAAATAAGCTTTGTTCCAAAACCTATGGAGGCAGCATTTTAAGGCCTCGTAGACAAGCTTCCAACACGAAGACTGTCGAAACTAAATTATGCTGCCTCAACACCTCATTTTAGCCAAATTCCAAAGCAGCATTGCATTTATGCTTCACTGAGAATGCATTTGCAACTCCTGTGGAGACAATTAATCCAACATGGTGTATGATCTGAGATGTACATTCAGTTTAAATTGTGGGGAGCGATATTGTAGTAGATATGATAAACAGGTATAAATTTGACAATTAGTTTATATTTTAAATTATCATCTCTGTTGCAGTTACGCTTATGTGACACTGCAGGGTTGCATCGACATGAAAGTTTATCCTGTTTTATGCGATTTTAAACCTTGGGACTTTAAACTTTGAAAGTGATTTTAAATAACTTTTGTAGCTTTAATGAAGATCATTGTATATTTAATTCACATGACGACTGTGCAGTGTTCTGTTTTACATATTACAGTTTCTGTAATATTTCTTAATTCTGTTAGATTGATATACCCGATAAACTATGCACACTTTTTATTTAATTTATACCTTTTTTCTGTTGTATTTATTTGTCCTATTACTTGTAATTGCTTTCTTTTGTTTTTATTTTATTACAGACTATATACAAGTGTTTAATAAACTTGAGAACCCTTTACTTATATATAGGTTAGACTAGTATTTTGTACAATATATAATGGTAAAATATCAGTGTCATCTAACAACCATATTTTCAGCAAAAATAACTTTTTTTTCAGGGAAAAAAACCTTTCTATTCTCTTGCTTTTGGTTTTTTTTGTGAACAGTTCCTGTCTATATGAGGTTCCATTCCAGTTAGCATGCATTAATAATTTAATATTCACGCAGTTGAAGGCAGCTCCCTTTGTAGGTGGTGAGACAGCTGGACTTTGAACCAAAACTTTAGTGTAAAGGAGAGAATTTACCATGTCTCTAAGCATGAGCATGATGCTTGATGCTAGCGATGTCGAGGTAATGGGTTTGATTTTGGGGGAATGCATGGACAGATAAGATGTGCAATGTAAGTCCCTTTGGATAAAAATATCTGGCTAATGCCTTGTATGTGCATGTAAATTTAAGGACACACACACACACACTTGCTGTAGTGTGTTGGGGGTGTATTTTCATAGCTTTTACATTGCTTTGATATCAGTCCCATATGGAGAGGAAAGGAAAAGAAAGAGAAGATAAAGGGTGTGTGAAAGAGGGTGCGAGGATTCTGCTCTTTCACCATTTCAGCCCAACTCCTCCCCTTCTCTGCTCCGCTGATTATGCTGTTGCTGAGGGTGTAGAGTATTGCATCAGTATTGCTTGTAAGACTTTTGTGGGTTGGTACTCTTTACTGCTTATTCTGTCCAAGAATACATGGGGTCTGAAATTTCAAATTTACTTGCTACTAAGTATCTCAAACTATATGAAGATTTTTGTACACTACCATTTAGGTTTGCATTTGGTCATATTTTTTTATATTTTAGAAAGAAGTCTCTTGCTTTCATCAAAGCTGCATTATTTGATTAAAAAATACAGTCAAAACAGTAATATTCTGATTAATATTCTATTCTAATATTAATTTTTCATTTTAATGTATTTTAAAATGCAGTTTATTTCTGTAATGGCAAAGCTGAATTTTCAGCAACCGTTAGGTTGTGTCCACCAAAGCGTTTTTCCTGAGGCTAGCATATTTTTTCAATTGGGAGCAATGGGGGTATTTAAAAACAGCAACAGCATGACGAGTTGGTGAACATCTACTTCACACTGAGCACTGCATGCTTGGCCATTTTTTCTGGTTGCTGAGAGTTGAAAAATGTTAAACTTTGGGTAAAACGCAGCGCTCATCAATGTCACTTTTTACCCAGCCGTCCAATCACAGTGGAAAAGAGGCGGGACAAATATCACCAACCATTACATTCTGCTTTTACAATGATGTGATGACAACAACAATGGAGAAGAAGTAGCCTAAATATTGATGGTCTCAGAGTATCGATGTGTATATCAGATGACATCTCCAGACTACAACAGTATTAATATAAAAAATTATGCTTGAAGGTACATTTTGTGCACTATGGGTCTAAATGCTGTGCTTCCAAAGCACTCTCAATTGCCCACAGCTGGGCATTTTCTAAAAAGTGCTTGCCATTTTCAGCTGGCTAAAAACGCTTTGGTGGGCACATGTTGTCACTCCAGGCTTCAGTCACGCAATCCTTCAGAAATCATTCTAGAATTCTGATTTGGAGCTCAAGAAATATATATTTGTATTATTATTTTCAATGGTAAAATAAAAGTATTAATACATTTTTGTTTTCCAAAAAAATTCTAACACCCAAAATTTGAATGCAGTGTATCTTCTAAATGGCTGATTTTTGCATGCCCAGCATTTTACTTTAAGAGTAGATAGACAAATTACTTGTCACTAGAAGCTTGTTAGCACCTAGTTAGGACTAGGGCTGTGTAGTAAAGTCACGATACGATACGTATCACGATACGGTACTGCACTGAATTTCACCTCAGAAGAATTTAGGAAAACAGCTGTTTATGAAACACTGCATACTATAGGGCTGTTGCTAATTACTGGCAGAGCAGGCAGTTGACCTCTGCATTATGAAGGGCCTCCATAACTGTACCACAGTACAATATAGGTAATGGCATATGTTTCATGTTTACATTGGGCACTCCCCACCAGGCACAATATTCAGATTTTTTGCATCTTGTTTTTAAGCCCATAAATAATAATGTACTCGTTCTAATAAATTTATATTGTAATGTACTCATTCTAATATATTTTAATAAATCATATTTACATTGCTGGTAGGTTATCATTGCACAAATTAACACACTCTCTACAGCTAAAAAAATTCAAATAAAAATTAGAAGAGTTCTAAACTAATGCGCTGTCTTCTGTATCTAACGCACACACACGCTCAGTCACTCACACAGATCACGTTGCGGCCGCACTCAAGACATTCAGGAACAAGCTTTTTAGCGCTGCCCCGCAATTTTGTCAACTAAATAGCTTAATTGCTCAAGAGCTACATTATCTTTCTCAACAAGGAGCTGGTAACAACAGAATATTGAAGTGGAGATCACTAAACTGCAAGCTAAAACTAAAACCGGTGTTTTCAGAAAGCAAGCGCTTTTATCCACAGTGGAGAAAGAGCGCGCGTGCACATGGTTGCCAGGTTGACAAAGATAAGTAACACATTTAGCAGATGTTTCTGTATTGCGCAAGTGGGAAGCTCTGTTTCGGGGATTACATCTCTTTATATCAGGCATCCCAGTTGTGTTCCTCTGAGGCCAGATTAAAACTTGTTATAGCCTATATATTATGCTCTATTCATTATTTTTTAGAAACCTCGCTCTTTTCTGCTCAATTTTAAACGTTGTTCTTTTATTAAAATTAAGCGCGGCCCACTGCTGCACACGTGCCACAATATCGATACAGCTGTATCGATACTCATATAGTCAAATCTCTGTGACGATACATCGTCGTATCGATGTATCGAACACAGGACTAGTTAGGATACAATGTGAGACCGAGACTGTATGGCAGTGACTGCAACATCAGCAGCAGCAGCACTGCTTGATACATGAGCAGCATCATTTTCATCAATTTCAATTAACTTTTCATACCATCTGACAGATAGAAATGGAGAGAACAAAATAAAGAGAAGAAAAAGATTATATCAGCCACCAAATAACTGAAATTGAGAAAAGCACCGCAAAACAGCATTTACATATTTTACAGCGCAGTTTTGCATACATGTTCACTTAAAAATGCACAGATACAGACACACTCACACACAAACTTGGTCATTCATCATTGATAAAGGACTCAGGCTGTGAGCTACCCTGAGGCCTAAACAGTGGCTTACTCACACAGAGAAGTAGAGAAAAATCTCCCTCTCGCTCATGCTCTATGTCTCTCTGACACACAAAACCCCATTTATCATTAATTTTATATAAGAGTGATTGGGATTAGATTCTCTTTTGGCTGTTCTTGATGTCTCTTCTAGTCTTCTTTCTGTTGGTTTTCCTTCTCTCCTTTCCTCTCTCTGTTCTTGTTTGGAGTTTCTCTGTACAGGAGAATACATTCTGATTGGCTAGAACAGGGGTGGCGAACGTCGGTCCTGGATAGCCGCAGCCCTGCAGAGTTTTGCTTCAACCCTAATCAAACACACCTGAACAAGCTAATCAAGGTCTGAACAGTTACTAGGAAGCTACAGGCAGGTGAGTTTTAATTAGGGTTGGAGCTGAACTCTGCAGGGCTGCGGCTCTCCAGGACCGGAGTTCGCCACCCCTGGGCTAGAGGGTGTTGGCTCTGTGGGCAACACATGTGTTGAATATGCAATGGTTACAGCCTCACTTGGTTTTGAATATTAATGAAGGAGAAATTGTGGTCACTGCTTAGGAGCTACTGTGCTGGTCTTTGTAATACAGTAAAATGACTACAAATGTAATGCCAGTTCAGCAGAGGCACACACGCACTTCATCAGGCAGTGATTAAGCATATATGAGTGGTGTGTGAGTAATGGTTCTGTCTAATTAGCACAGTGCTGACTGCCGCTGACCCTTCACAGAGTAGCCATATCCCAGCCCACATTAAACCCCTGTAAATATTTGCTTTTAATGCTTCCTCTTCTGTTATTTCCAATTTTGTGCTCTGGTGGGCTGCGACATATGTGTGTCCTGTGTCTGGACAAAGGTTATTCTCCTCATCTCTCTCTCTTTCTCTAAACTGGTTGTGGGGAATAGAATATATATATATATATATATATATATATATATATATATATATATTTGGCTGATAAGAGTGTGACATTAGAGTGATAACAGAACTCCAACCGTTTCACCGTTTGTATCACTCCGCTTGTAGTATTTCTCACAGCGAGTGTCATGACGGATGCCCAAATCCACTATAATTTTTTTAATAATACTGTTTTTGTGTCACGGAATGTAGTTTTAAGACTTTTTTAGGCGAGAATGTACTTGTTCAGACTTAATATATGCGGTTTGTTAATAAAGATAACATCTATTTGAAAATTTGCTTTGACGTTTTCGGAGATGTGAGCGTCAGGGCGTCATCGGCCGTTCAGTGCTCATGAAACCACCGAGAAAAGCCGTACCTCGGTGTAAGGTCTGTTTTGGGTTTTGTCATGTTCATGTTTTCATGTTTTTTATTTTGTAATTGTTTCATGCTGTTAGTGTCATGCTTCCTTTGCCCTCTTGTCTTCATGTTATTGGTTCCTCTGTTCATTGTGTCATGTTCTGATTGGTTGTCCAGGTCATGTGTCTTGTTTCCCATTGGTTTGTTCATGTCATGTGACCCTCTTTGTTTGCTATAAGTAGCCATGTCGTTGCCTTTGTTCCTTGTCGTGTATTGAATGTATTTATTCTGCTGTCGATGAGTGTCTAAGTCATAGTCATGTTAAGCCATTTCAAGTCAAGTCTGTTCAAGTTAAGTCTAGTCTAGTCTGTTCAAGTCAAGTCTTCATTTGTTTGTATTTTGGATTACACTTTGTTTAATAAAATCTGCACTTGGATTCACTACGCTCGCCTACAGTGGATTAAAATTACACTCGGCCAGATCTTCTGGAATTTGCCGCTGGCTCCGATGTCTATAGTGGTTGAACATGAGATATAAATCGTTTTGGGTAAATCTAACTGGCAGTCTTTGATCTGATTAATCTATTATTTGTTCCAGAGCAAATAGTTTGGCTGAGAGCAAAATCTCATCACGTTATATTTTATGTAACTTCAGTGATCTATATCATAGCGCTTTTGACTGAATTGCCCAGCAACTTTTATGATGGCTGCTGGTGTTGTTTATTAAATATTGGTATTCAATAAATAATATTTTATATAAATAATAGTAGTGTTTAGTCTATTTATTGGGAAATAGTGATGGTGATTTTAGTTACATCCGCCATTAGATGGCGACAAGAGACTGTTTTTACGAGTCAGCAGTAAAGACTTTTATATTGAAAGAGACTGAAATGCTGTTGTAAACAAGGAAGTTCTTTTTATTTTCTACAACACATTGTAAGACACAGCCAACAAATGCGCTGAGCAGAGCTGTCATCAGGAATCACACTAAACAGATGAAAGCATAGTACGACAAAGATATCGCTTTCCTCAGCGGACATTGAAACTAATGTTTTATTGTGAATATGAGATTGATCTGAAGAATGAATGCTGTATCAGATGCAGGTAATAATCACACTGGCTCAGTCCATCTCTCTCTCATAATACTCTACTCTATATAATACAGTGAGCTTTTAATACAATACAATACATTTTCAATTAAGCAACTTAACATTCTTTAGTTCTAAAGTGACGTTTTTGAATTAGTAACGGAGACTTGGGCTCAGCTGTTAAACTGTCAAACTGAGATTTGAATCAGTGGCGGAAGGAAGTAGTTCTGCACAAAAGAGGCTTTTTAAAGACACTCCATTGTTGTTTCTTATATATTTACACAATTGTGCTGTCAAACTGTTGTATAAACGCAATATCTCACTCATAGCCATGAGATACGGCTGTATATCGGCATGGCTGTGATTCGGCCTCGTGCCGTAGGTAATCACAGCGTGCCGATATACAGCTATATCTCACGTCTACGAGTTCAAATCTCAACTTTCACACGGATTCAAATATCACGTATGTGATATTGCTCATATATATATATATATA
>NW_015506140.1:270551-304129 GCF_001515645.1 Sinocyclocheilus grahami
CCATCTTTATGTAGAGCAACAATTCTTTTTTTCAGATCCTCAGAGAGTTCTTTGCCATGAGGTGCCATGTTGAACTTCCAGTGACCAGTATGAGAAAGTGAGAGCGATAACACTAAATTTAACACACCTGCTCCCCATTCACACCTGAGACCTTGTAACACTGAGTCAAATGACACCGGGGAGAGAAAATGGCTAATTGGGCCCAATTTTGACATTTTCACTTAAGGGTGTACTCACTTTTGTGGCCAGCGGTTTAGACATTAATGGCTGTGTGTTGAGTTATTTTGAGGGGACAGCAAATTTACACTGTTATACAAGCTGTACACTCACTACTTTACATTGTAGCAATTAGTATAATTTCTTCAGTGTTGTCACATGAAAAGATATAATAAAATATTTACAAAAATGTGAGGGGTGTACTCACTTCTGTGAGATACTGTAAAACATATGCCTCTCTTGTATGAACGTTTTTTCTCGAATGAGCTAATTTTTAAAAATCCCTTTAGTTCATAGAATATTGAAGTGATGCAATTAATAGGCAGAATTTTTTTGAAGAAAATATTTTATATATAGTAAAATATAACTATAAGATTTTAAAAGAAGCTGAAAGAAGTTTTGAAGAACTCTTTGAGAACTGTTATGCTTCCCAAAGCTGCATTTATTTGATAAAAATGCAATAAAATTGTTGTGAATTATTATTTATTATTGCAAATTAAAATTACATTCTAAAATATATTAATTTGAAAACGCAAAGCTGAATTTTCAGCAGCCATTAATCCAGTCTTCAGTGTCACATGATCCTTCAGAAATTATTCTAATATGCTGAATTGGTGCTTAAGAAACATTTCTTATTATTATCAATGTTGAAAACAATTGTGCTGCTTAATATTTTTGTGGAGACCATTATGTCATTATTTTTCAGGATTTTTTGATAAATAAAAAGTTCAAAAGAACCGCATTTATTATAGTATAATATAATGGATTTGTAAAGATTGTTAAAGCTGCACATACGTAAATACTTTTACTTTTTAGATTCAATATATTCAGCCAGTCTGTTTCACTTGGCTACATGCATTGAAGGTAGCACAGAACAAAATACAGTACATCAATTAAAAGTAACAATAGACTCTATATGAAATAGCTGAAATACAAATGATCATTTAAAAATAATAATAATCCATTGTACGACTATTAGTGATAATTATAGTTTTTCTTGATCTCTGTTTTCACTTTCTCACTGCTTTCAGCCATCATCCTTCTGTCTTTTATTTACAGATCAATGGAAGTATTAGGGGGACAGAGAAATAAGATAAAGTGGGGGGAGAAGGTACCGACAGGTTGTGATCATCTTTTGACCTGACCGTCAGCAGCTCTGCTATCTGTTGGCTGTCTGACACACACATACACACACACACTCACACACACTCACACACATCGTAACCACTGTCATCTCCCAGGGCGCTGAGAAGCAGCGAATCCTTGAGGGTCTGAATGAGGGCGATTCTCAGAACCGGTCCTGCACACATCTGTCCTCATTTATGACACTCGCTGCAGGTATCTGCCGTCTCAGACACAGACAGGCCTGGTGCCAGTGTCTCCAATTCACACCTCACAGTTCCCCATTCAGATAACGTGCCGTATAAGTGAGAGTGAAAGAGTGCGAGTGTGTATTCCTCTATCTCTCTTGCTTATTTTCTCACTTGTAGCCTGTTTTGTCTGTCTGTCTCTCTCTTTCTGTTTATTTCTTCCATTCATCATTTTCCATCACACCCAGAGGGCACACAGCACGGCCACAACTGGCCAATTTAAGCATTGTAACAATGCCAATCAAGCAATTAAGACCCAAACAACCTGTGTGCCCCCCTTCATCCGCTCTGCTAATGCCAACTTTGTGATCGCTCCGGTCCTGCCTCTCTTCTTACTCTCTTGCCCCGGCTGCGGGGGCATCAGCTGCTGCTGGACCCATCCAGTCCTCTGATTAAACACAGCGCACACTGGCCCACGATCAGGGAGGTGACAAGCTCATTAGTCTGACATAAGCCTTAATTACTGTGGCGGCTGATTCTAGATCAGCGTGGAACGGAATAGCAGATGGATAGTGGGAAAGTCATCGCATGGGAGTTGATTGACATATGTGATGAACTGTCAGAGGGTAAATGCAGCAGTTCAGAAGGGTTATGAACCACAGGACCCTGGTGTGAGTTATTTTGCATGCATCATGTGCAGTGTAGGATAACTAGTTTGAAAATGTAGCCTGCTAAGCTTCAAGCTGCTCGCAAAGTAGCTGAATACAGGCAAGCTGCACTATTGAAAAAGTTGTTAGCTAACAAAATGAAGCCAATGCCACCCTCAAGTCTAATGGTGGCTACAAGTAGGTGGTGCCCATCCAAAAGGGCCATCATCCCACCAAATCAAAAAATTGTCAAATTAATTATTTGGAATAGATTTACTTCTGAATTTTCTCTAATTGACTATTGGCTATTTGACTGTTGCACAAAAGAAAAGTTGTGGTCAAGAACTTTAAAGGGATTGTTCATCCAAAAATAAATTCTTTCATCATATTACCCTTTGGCTTTCATTATATGGGCATTTCATTATATTTAAAAAAAATATCTTCTTTTGTGGTCTGCAGAACGGTTTGTCACCTCATAATGGTTTGGAACAACACAAGGATGAATAATTTATTACATTTTTTTTTCATTTTTGAGTGAACTATTCCTCAACTTTAGCTCTCAAATCCTTTTCATTCAGATAAGTGCAGATATTTTGTGTGATTGTATGTAACCAGTGTTGTTACTGTTAACTAAAACTAAAAATATAACCATTAAAAAGGTTTCAAATAAGCTGTAGTAAAATTTTTGTTAATTGAAATAAAGGTGAAATAAATTAATGATGAAAAATGTAAACATAGTCTAAACATTTTGGCAACTAACTTAAGTTGAAGTACTAAAATTACTAAAACTAATAAAAATGACACAAAACCTAAATTAAAAAGAAAACGGAATATATATTTTAAAAGCTCATTATTTTTATAACCTACCTGATATTTGTTGAATGTTTATTTAATTTTTTGATTTTTCATTTACTTTAGAAGGTAGGTATATTTATGGCTTTAGCAGTTGCAAACGATTTATAAAAATGCGTAATTCTGATTCTAAATTATGTTTTAGAGGAGCTGCATGTTTCTTAAGTTATTGCTTGGTAACCATACAGGTAAGTCAGACTCTTTTTACTTGGCAGAGCACATAGTTAACTCCTATTATTAATATTAATTACATCTATTTATTATATATTTATATCTCATCAAATTGCTGTTTATTGCAAGAAAAAAGTTCTGCTTTGTAATATACTGTTGTTATTTGTCAGGAATTAAAAAATAAAGACAGAAATTAAAACAAATAGGAAAATGTGTTCATTTTCCAACCACAACTGCTACAAAACAAGTATCCCACACATACATTTATGCAAAATACAGCTAATATAATCAGCAAAAACACTGCCATTTAACTGATTTGAAAAATAGAGTGTCTATTACTATGATGTCTAATACATCTAAAAGAATCAGACATCCCAGCACTACATGAGAGAGGGAATCGATTTTTATTGCCTCAGCTTGCTCAGTTGTAAGGCAGTTTGCCCAATACAGTATGACATAAAAACAGGCATGTCGGCAACACTGCTGGCAAAAATAGCTTGTTATTTGAATAACTACACAATTTTGAAAACAGCCGAACTTCGGTCACGCTACTGAGAATGCAGTTTAGTTATTGAGTTATTAGAGTGTTGCTACTTACTTACGAAACACTGACCAGAAGCTAGCCATGCGCTTGCCACTCATTTCCATCTCTAATCTCTGTCATGCTTTTTTCCCTAATCTTTCTCATGCTCTCTAGTATTTTTCACTCAGTCCTGCTTTTCTCCTGATCAATTCGGGTGTATTATTAAGAAGAGTGTGTTTAGTGTGTGACTGTGTGTGTTGTGCAGTATGTTTAGTCTCTAAGGTTTAATTAAAGAGCAGCCAGAGAATCTTGTCAATGGTCCCAAGACTCTCCTTAGAACCCCAGAGTCATCCTCTTCTACTTTACACTTCACAGAACACACATAGAGAGAGAGACGGACGATGAAGAATTATTGGAGGAATAATATAGAGAAAGAGGGTTTTCAGTTTTATTGGCAGGGACATTCCTGTTATAGGCTACCATTGAACTCTGCAACTTGAAAAATAAATATGCTTATGTTGTAAATTGAAGATGTATAAGGTGCAACAGACAATAATTTTATTTTATATATTATAAAAAATATTGTATGAAATTGCAATATTAATAAATATAAGTAAATTGTTTTTAAAATATTTACAATCAATCCATTTAGTATAAAGGCGTGTGTATATTATATTTTAAATAGATTTAATTGCATAATTATTTTATTGAAGGTAATTTAGTCAACATTTAATGCATACAAAAGCTATATGCATACGCATGGTATATTGTACATTGAAATGTTGATTAATAAACATAAGTAAATGACGGTTTTAAAAGATATAATTGTATCAGATAATCATACAATTTTTGTATAATATTTTGTAGGGATGCACCGATACCACTTTTTCCAGTACTCGCCCGATACCAATACTTTTATTTTTGGTACTTGCCGATACCGAGTACCGATATCAATATTTTTATTGCATTTGAAAAAATTTTAATATTGGGTACAGAAACCAAAATATTATGTATAATGTTAGTTGGTTAACTTAATTTATCAAATAGATACAATCAAACCAAAATGTATTCAGACACCTTCAACATTTCTCACATTATCACAGTTTATTCGCTATAGTTTAGAAAATGGTAATACAATATAACAAGAACTCAGAGTTAAACTGTGTCAGAAAAAATTCAGCTTGATAATGTTAGTTAACTTTGATAGAAAGGTATGTTATGGATTACAATCAACCAAAAATTAGACGGCTGTTAGTATGACAGTATTTACACAACTATCAATACTTAGTCGGTCATCCCTTAGCCTTAATGACAGCCTGTAGTCTCCTGGGCATGCTGTCATTCAGCTTCATGCAAACCTGAACTTCAATTTTTATTTCCCAGACTCGGTCTTAATAATTTTTGGTCCCAAATTTGTATCAGTTTTACTGGTAGTCCACTGTATTATAATTATTTATTATTTTCAGAAATAGAAGTCGTGTTTTTTTTTCATCTGAAATGTGCTGCGATTTATATTCCAAAGCCACTCATATAATGCAGAAACACTCAAGCAAGCAAAACATGCTGAACGTGTGCACATATTTGTACTGGTGCAGAATAGTACAGCCTAGCGCATTTCACACAGGCTGCTAGATTCACTTTCACCAGAAAGTCGTGTATGCCTAAGGTTTAAAATAAATGATGTTTATAGTGAATGCATCTATAAATGGTCTTATTTTTACGATTTAGTTTTAATCCAAATGTTGCGTGTGCTAAGTGAGTGAACATCAAAGATCACACAACAGAATTGCGCACGCACGCACTCTCTCTCCCTACCTACCATTAAGTAATTTGTGCATTGTTTTACTTACTTGTTTTTAACGTATCCGACCGAACTACAAACTTTCCAGTGATGTCTGTGAGAAAGGTATATTCACTCGACAAGCTCGCGCATCTGCGCCGCAGCGTGCTCAATCCACTCAGCGTGCTTTGCTTATCAGCTCACGCACGTCAGCTATACAGTCAATACTGAATGTTTAACATTATATTCATTGCATACATATACTTCGTAGACATCCTTAATCTCTAATAACTCCATTCTGCTGTCTTTTGTTCTGTTGTCGGTGTTTCATTGTCTGAATATGGCACTTAACACATGCTGAGTGGTATCGGCATTTGGTATCGGGGCATTTTAACGAGTACGAGTACAGGAGCTCAGTATCAGGCCCTATACCGATACCAGTATCGTATCGGTGCATCCCTAATATTTTGTGTAGGTGTATGTATACTATATATACAAAGTATAGGGGAATGAACATTTGTATGCAATAAAGAGTGGCTCACTCATGTTATGCCGTTGACATAAGGGAGCCACTCTTTATTGCATGCAAAGGCTAAATGTATATACATATCTTTTATGCAACATTTTTACTTTATTTGGATGGATATTTAAATGGATGCAAACTAAGCACAACATTGAGTCTTAAATTATTATGAACGAAAGTAGAAAGAATTATAGTGCAGGAATAAGAGGAATAGGCAGCTCAACTGTTTTATTCCTTTCTCATTTCTGCATGACCTCCTTAAATACCACATTACCTATAGACTACTGGGGGAGTTATACCATAGTTCTCAAATTCAAATAGCTTTATTGGCATAACAAAAAGACAGACACACACTCAGTGACAGTGCTGCACTGGAAACGCTAATGGCCACATTAAATGAGACTATTATGGGATGGTGATAAAGTAATATCACTGGAGGAGTCCATTCAGCATGATGATTGTTGCCACATTAACGATGATGGCGATGATGATGAGGAAGCATTGTTTTGCCTTTTAAATAGCTTGCCATCCACATTTACTGCACCAAGGAGGTCTATAATATTTGCAGACAGCTCTCTATTAGCATTCCCATTCCTCCCAATGGCATTTGCGTGGTTTGAAATCTACCATCGTTACCAATTTTTTTTGAGCCAATCACCTCAGCTCTGGATCCACAGGAAATGATGTCATGACAATGCTGAATCCATCTGTACAGCAGCCATTCAATTTTCTATCTGTTTCTCCTCCTACCTTTTATAATGTCCCTGGTCTGCACCTATTTGTGTCCTTCAGTGCTGTTATATATGACATTCCTGTCATCTCAGTAGTTGAGATTTAATGCCTCTTTCTCCATTAGTTTTAAAGTTCACTGCTTATGCTTGACCTTTTGCCCTCCATCTTGTCCGGACTTCAAATCTAAACCCAAGTTAAATCCATTCACTTCACATAAATCTCTCTCTCCTCTGTTTTAGCTAACCATTAAAATACTTAAGCGTCTAAGCTAAGCGCTCTTGGCTAAATGCTAACACCATGTGAAACGAACATCAAAGTTTTAAAGCATCAATCAGCTCTTTCAGGCGATTAGAGGCTTTAAAATACAAAAGATGCATTCACGACCAAATGTGTCGGTTCTTAATTAGACTTCATATCCGCACAGATGATTTCATTCAGGATGTGAGAGCTAAAACATCTATTTTTAGCTTGTTAGTCACAACTGACTGATAGAGGCTCTTTGTGTGGGTGTTTTGAGATGTTTTCCTTTGCATCGCTGCCTCCCTGTCTCAATCTTATTGTGTTTATGATCCTCATAATGCCCTGAACGAGTCGTCTGAGCTGTCATTTGCCCGCAGTATTGCTTTTTTCCAAGGTTTAGACGTAGAACACTACAGGAAGCACTATAACTGCTGAGTCATTGAATTTTTAATAGGGATGCACGATATATCGGCCACCATATCGGTATCGGGCGATAAATGCTCATTTTTTCTGTTATCGGTATCGGCCCAATAAGAAAATTTGGCCGATATCTTAAAGCCGATAAATAATGCATTATTTCCTTCAGAGACACTTCAGATGCGCGCTGTTCGTTTGCAGCCTTTTGTGCAATTGTACGTTGTAATATTGTGTTTATTTGATGTATATCTGATTTATCTCATATAGAATGCGTTTGGTTAAGTTAAAAGAGCGCTTCAGTTTACCAGTGATAAACTCAAACAGCAGTGCACAACATTAATAACTATGATTGGGAATGTCGTGTATATAAAATTCTAATGAGAACATTATTATAATAAAACGTTGTGAATTATTTGGGTTTAGTTGCTGTGTTTCAGCGCGTTGATACTACATATAAACATCGAAAGCCATTCATGTTTGATGGGAAATGTTATAGAATTTTTCACTTCTATCTGTCTCAAATGCAGTCTAGCCTTGTCATTAAAGATCTGGGCTAGAAACTAAAAGGTTGTAAGTTCAAACCTCCTGGAAATCCTTCAGTTATTATCACCAGTGTGAGCACGATGCTTAGGATAGGATAGTTTGCCTAAAAACGAGTAGATGCAAACCTGTATGACTGCGGAACACAAAAGGAGATCTTTTGAAGAAAGTTGCAGCTGTTTTTGGACTTCATGTGTGGTCACGTTAGCAAACTTCACAGGCAAATAAAGCTTAATTGTCTATTGTTAATAGTGTAGTGATGTATGAATCATTGCTTACATAGCAGTCACTTTCAAACCAAGCAGTTTTCTGTTGGTCAACATGGCAAATTTACATTACCAACTTGAACACAAGCTAAATCTGCTTGGAGAACTTTTTCGCTCTCACACAAAGCTCCTGATCACACAAATTCATGTTGAAATGACTTGATTTCATGAAATGTTGTTGAGCAATGGTAAATATGACCACACCTTTACAATGTAAAATAGTGGGGTCCAAAATAACCATTGACTTTCATTGTATAGACACAAAAACACTGAGACAATCTTAAAAATATCTTCTATTGTGTTCTGCGGAGGAAAATAGATTTGGAATGACATCAGGGTTCGTAAATGATGACAGAATTTTCATCTTCATGTGAACTATCCCTTTAATCTAGGTTGCAGCATTTAACATGGTACAAATCCATGTGGTTGATATGTGCATGCAAAGGGTAGCAACTCGTAAATTAACCTTTAGTCACTAACCCTTACCCTTTTTGTTGTTGACAGGATCTGCAATCATCTGCGTAACCTCTTTAACTGACCCCATGAGGACGGCTGAGGGAGATGGAACGTAACAGATTTTTCTTCTTTACTTACTGCGGCATTACCACGATAACCCACCAGGGCTGAGCACAACCTCTGCCCTTCTTCCACCCCAACCCTTCCACAGTCCCCCCATTCCTGTCCTCCCTCTTACTCCCTGAAAGGACCAAACAAACCAGCAAGATCACTTTTTCTTATTTTATTATAATAGTTTTACTTTCCTTTGTCCTTCACCCATGAAAAAGCAAAGCATAGGTCAATAAACCAGCGTAGTGAAGAAGGAGAAAACAAGACAGTCATGTATCTGTCCAATGCCTGTAAACGTGATTTGGGCCATGCCCGCAATTCGGAGGCCACCCACGCAAGTACTCTCCTCTGGTTGGCACTGTGGATTACCTTGGCATCATGTCAACGCATTGATCCCGGCACCAAATATCCCACTGTCACCACAAACTACGGCAAATTGCGCGGGATTAAAAAAGATCTTAACAATGAGATTTTGGGTCCCGTGGAACAGTACCTTGGTGTCCCCTATGCCACGGCGCCGATCGGAGACCGTCGTTTTCAGCCACCAGAAGCTCCTGGGTCCTGGCAGGAAGTGCGGAACGCTACACAGTTCGCCTCTGTTTGCCCGCAGAATGTGCATGGTGTTTTGCCCGAGATCATGCTGCCTGTGTGGTTTACCGACAACTTAGATGTGGCCGCCACCTACATTCAGAATCAGAGTGAAGACTGTCTCTACCTCAACATCTATGTGCCCACAGAGGATGGTGAGTGTCTGACACACCACAGCAAAGCATTATGGTTATATCTAATAGGGGAGTAGAGTGCAACAGTGGCCATCCACTTTTCCAGCAGCCTTGGTTCAGGAAGTATTTTCTGATAGGGATTTTGAAGAAGTTTAAGAGTTATAAGCCATGAACCAAAACAACCACCTACGAGGTAAATCACAACATTACAAACTTTGATGTAAAGCAAAAAGTGTTTGAAAATCAGACAAAAAGACAAATCTTTAATAAGGGAAGAAACTATAGTCCCAATAGGCATTGTGAAAGAAATTATCAAACGAATAAAAAATGATTAATAAGTCTAAAACTATTGATGTTGATTATTGATATAGAAACAATATATTTTATGTTTGTTGCAAAATATGCACTACATACAAATATTACGAATATATACAAATAGGGAGACTCACCCTACAACATTCGCAGTGCCTCATGGGAGTGGGCAGGTGCTAATGAGTTCTTTTGGCGAAATCTGCTTGTTTAGATTCTCTGATTGGTGGGGATTGTTTTGCAGAATCAGGTAATTAATTCAGTTAGCAACCTCATAGATCACAGTAGGTCTGTCTTTAAAGGTTTATAAGTTATCGTTAAAAATCAAATCCCCTATTGAGAAAATGAATGGTGATTTTACTTCTGAAACTCAACTGCTGCACTCTATAGAGCAGGGGTCTCCAACCTTTTTTACACCACGGACTGGTTACGTTTGGAAAACATTCTCGCAGAAGGAGGGTAGGGGTTGGGGGATGGGGGGGTATATAGCCTAATATATATATATATATATATTACGCTTTTACATAGTATCATAATTGCATTATATAATGGTTCAAGGCATTATATTGTGCTTTTTTTTTAGTCACAGATCGGACTATTTTTTCGGATTAGCAAGAAACAAATTTTAAGGCACAGAGAATGACAATGCCGTGAAGGGCTTTTGACATAGGCACATTTTATGTGTGTAGGCCTATGTATATGCAACTCGGTATTTCCGCGCTGTCTGAAACACGTCTCTATGCTTGGGTATATATATATATATATATTAGGCTATTATATATTATAATAACATTATATAGTGGTTCAACGCATTATATTGTGGTTTTTTTTAGTCACAGATCGGACAATTTCTTCGGATAAGCAAGAAAAAAAATATTTAAAGCATAGAGAATGACAATGCCATGAAGGGTTTTTGACACAGGCTAATTTTATGTGTATGTATACGCAACTCTGTATTTCCGCGCTGTCTGAAACACGTCTCTATGCTTGTGCGCGCTTTGATTGTGTGCGAGAACAGTGTGTGAGTAACGAATTGAGCTCTCTTTCGGTTCTTCTTCTTGTGGTTTAAAATTGCTTGTACTTGTAAATTGCCAAATTAATCTGCGAATCACGTGCGTGCCGAACGGTAGGGTCTCATCCGTATGTATTACGGATCAACTGCGATCTGTTTAACTCCTAATATGTGACAGATCAGAGCAATCTTTCATGTACTTATTTAACATGAAATTGTCAAATTTCTACTCCGTATCAATTGCATACAATGAAAATACAGAATAATTAGAACAACCATTAACATAAATAAATAAGAGAGTGTCATATCAATTTTTCCCAGAACGTTCTTGTGACCCGGTAGCAATTCTTCCAAGGCCCGGTAGTGGGTCGCGACCCGGTGGTTGGGGACCTCTGCTATAGAGTAATGGAAGCTATAGGCATGCGTTTTTACACGCCTACAGTGCTACATAGTAGATACTACAATACTTACGGACAGTTCTCCCAAAAATGGAAATTGTTGTCATTTACTCATTATTTTACTGTTGTTCCAAACCTGTATAACTTACTTTCTTCTGTGGAACACAAAATATATTTTAAACACTGTCTTGTTTTGTGAATATAATGAAAGTCAGTGGGGTCAAGTGTTGTTCTGGACCCCACTGACTTTCACTGTATGGACAGAAACAGTTTAAATATTCTTCAGAGTATCTTTTTTGTGTGTGTTCTGCAGAAGAAAGGAAGCCAGATAAGTTTGAAATTACATGAAGGTGAGTAAATCATGATAGAATTTTCATTTTTGACTGGACTACCTCTTTAACACTACAAAGTACCATACAGTGAAAATGAGATGTATTTTCTGCCTTTGAACTTCAGTGCAGCTTTACCAGACCTTGACTAAGGACATGTCCTTGCCTTCTCCTAGTTATGATCAGTCCACTGCACTCTGGATCAGGACTTGTCAGGAATAGTTTACCCTATGATTCACTTAAAGAGTGAGGCCAGCTGGAAAGACTAAAGTGTTCTGGGAAATTACTTGTGCTCCAGCATAAGACGTACATTTACAACAAATTGCAGTAAATTGATGGAGAGTTAACAAACCAAATAAGTGACTGACTTTTTAGACTGAGGTAAAACCCCTCAACATTTGTCTTTTTTCTTTCCTCGTCTAGTTCTTTTTTGTCTTTTTTTTTTCTTTTGAGAGAGAGCAAAGTGGACAGATACTCTCAGAGGATGGAAAGAACTGATTTGCGAGGAGGTGTTTTTCTCTCGCAATTAAGGTTCCAGCCGCCAAGTTGCCCAGAGAAACAAATTATTGACATCAACAGTAATTTGCAATCTCAGAGCCCTTTTTGCTCCTTTCCTCTCAGTTTTTACCACTTTTTGGCAGCCAATGTAGGTGTTTTGTGTTTACAATGGTAATTGTCTTGTTTAAGCAATTCTTTCTATAATGAAAGAATGCTTTGAAATTTGCAACCCGTGTTAATGAGAAAAAAGTCATCAAACTTATTACCTCAGTATTTGCACTATACATACCAATGCGTAGTGTATAATGCCTCATAGCACATCAGCATACTCCAGCACATTGCAGTCAGACTGAACATCTGCATAGTCGTGTGAGTGTTTGTTCACAGCAAAGATGCCAGTGTTGTTTTCTTGTTTTTGACACCATCAGCAATGTGTCTCTTTTCCTTCCTTCCCTTTCTACTTCTCTCTCTCGTTCTGTCTTCAAACACTCATTTTCATCCCACATTATCTCTTTCTCTTCGCCATGTGTCTTTCACAAAGCCCTCTGCAAATCTGCTGATTCCTAGATTCCCAAATGCACCAGTTCCCATTTTCCCAAATCCCCAAATTCCCTTTAATCCACTCAGTCTCTCCCAAGCCAGCTTGCAATCCTGCGCATTAGAGTTGCTATTTAGAACAAAATATATTATCCAATGCATCCATGTGTATCTGCACCAAATGGTGGAGTCATTCATGAATTTAGAGTATGATTAAGCATTACATGAATACTGTATATAATTTCAGATCAAATAAAGGAGCTTTTTGTTTAGTTTTACATATGTAGAGAAAGTCTATGCCTTAGAACTGCTGTAAAGATATACAGATTAATTATTTTACAGAAGTGTATGCATGCTGTGCTGCAGTTGATCCATGTGAGAGTTAGAAGAGGGGGTGGACAGGAGATCAAAGCTACTATATCAGTTACTATATGTGGGGACCATCTTGGCCCCAAACTGCCCCAAGCAACTTATACAGCAGTATGTAGTCTCATTATTTGTCTCCCTTTGTTCTTGTTCCTCTGACTATATATAGTGACATCTGTTATAGCCTCTTTTATGCTCGCAGAGCATTTATTTTGATTAGAAATACAGCAAAAATATTATTAATTATTAGGCCTATAACAATTTAAAATAACGATTTTAAAATGTTAGTTATTCCTGTTATGGCAAAGTTGAATTTTCAGCAGTCATTAGTCCAGTCTTCAGTGTCGAATGATCCTTCAGAAATTTTTATAGGCTGATTTGCTGCTCAAGAAATTAAACATTTGTGATGCTTACTATTTCTGTGGAAACAGTGATGTATTTTCAAGGATTCTTTGATTGATAAAATGTTTAAAAGAACAGCATTTATTTGAAACAAATGCTTTGAAGCAGTATAAAAGTATCTACGGTCTCTTTTGATCAATTTAATGTGTCCTTGCTGAATAAAAGTATTCATTTGATTTAAAAAATAATAATAATAACCCCAAACTTTTAAATATGCCATTTCCTGCAGTAGTCATTTACCTTCTGCAACAAGAGATCAAATATGGACATTTTCCCTTTTTTTTCTTCTTTTTTTTTTTTGGAGCCTATTATTATTATTATTATTATTATTATTATTATTAAAAGCCTATTTCTTGTTTTTTTATGCCTAAATTACTTTTGTCTTTTTCTTGTTCGGTGGTCTGGGAGAAAGTAGCAGGACCCTGTGGGAGTTGATTGAAGGCTGGAGGCAGATGGTCAAGCAGAGGCATGTGTGAGCAGGACTGATGGGTTGGTTTTAGCATGACTGTGCACTCTGCAGCCCACCTGATACTGCCACAGGCATGTCTACTCACTCTTCTCTGTCAGATCGATTTGACCAAGAGGGAGCACAAAGCCTACAGAATTTTCTCATTGTTTTAAGTAAAAATATATAAATTGATCAGTAAATCAACAAGCAAGTAAAATCTGAATAGATTGGCTTTACACAAAGCAAAGCAGTGAAGACATAATATGATTCTGACTTAAGGAGCTACAATAACATACCATATATTGAAGTATCCCAAAGGCCAAGGAGGTAGAAATGAGAAATGGAAGAAAGAAATGAGGGAACACTTGAACAAAAGATGAAATTTGAACAGCACTATTGTTTTCTATGGGAGGGAAATCAAAACTGCTTCGGAGTGCACCTGAGTGTTGGTGTAGAGGGCGTTTTTTAATTAGCTCCTGGAAGCTCCAAGGTATTCTGAATATAGATGGACCATTGCGGGGCCCTTTCAAGTATTAGAAGCCGAGATGCACGCAAACAATTCTGCGATGTACGACAACAAAACAAGTATTCCAACAGAAGTTTACAGGCTACAGCTTGAGTGTTTGAGATTTTGAATTTAAACAGGATTGGTAGAATCAGTGGGCTGCTTTTAGCAAAAGGCATCATTAGCCGCGTTTCCACTGTCGGGCCAAAAGCGGGCATGCTAGTGCATGCCAGGGCCAGTCGCGTTTCCACTGTCACTTCCGGGGCTTGATCGTGCCTCGTTGGTGCTTCATCGGGGCCAACGGCCCGGGTTTTTTGTCCCGATGAAAACCTTGGGCGAAAGCAGGCCAGCTGGGGCTAGAGGAGTGGTTATGAACTGGAGACCACTGGAGAGCGGCCAGTGCCGCGGAGCATTTCATAAGGTTCACCAGCATTAAAGACTTTTAAAATAATTTTAGTTCAAAACTAACTTTCAGACAGCAGCGAGTGTTTGAAATAACTTGATCCGATTTGGATTATGATCACCATACAAGGCAGAAATATTTATAAGCGATGCAAAAGACTATGCATGCTAGTCATTAACGTTACCATAGTAAAAATTGTAAATACGACCGCTTGAAGAAATCAGACGTCAGCTTCTTATTCTCTATCACAATCATGTATTTATTTAGAAACATATTTTATCTGTCATAAGTCTCATCTCGAGATTTTAGCTCTGCGTATGTCATAAAAATTTTATGTTTTTTGTTTGGGAGCTTTTATAAAAATATAGAAATAATCATTCTTTCTAAATGTGATGTATATAGTGTGACTACAAATCAACAGTAACAGACTCGACTGAATTAAGTAGGTAGGCGATGTTCATACCGCTTTATTTCTGTGTGACTAATTTTCAATCCTGATAAATTAATTCATTATGATCAAATGTATCACTTATTATTGTAAAACATTGATGCTTTTGGATTTAAATCTTTAACAAAGCATGCAAACAAACGGCTGCATTTATCATGTTCGTTTTGTATTCGCACTAGTTCCAGTGACTTATTTCTTATTAGTTTTCTGATAACTTCTCTTTGTTGGTGAAATGATGGGGTTGCGTCGTGACGTTGTTCCTGAGAGGCGTGTAAAGAGCGGGTTTTAGTGAAGCTCAGCGGAGCTTCTGGCCCAACGGTGGAAACGCAGTGTGATTTTTGACTCTGTGCTACAGGCCCGAGGCTATTAGCCCCGCCCAGCCCATTTAAAGCACTGGCTCGCACTGGCCCGACAGTGGAAAAGCGGCTATTGTCATATTATGGCCAAATTAATGTTTAGAGGGAAAATAATAATTTAGTCTTCTCTCCCCTAAACTACTGTAGCTTGTTCTTTTCTACAGTGCTTTTTTCTTTCGCTAAATGAAAACCAAAGGAAGACTTCAATTTTGCAGCAAGGTCAAACAAATGGAATCAGCTGAGGTCAGTTTCTCAGCTTAGAGTTTTTAGTGGAAGGTAATGAGAACAAACTGGTAACTTTCCAGCTGAGAATATGTGCAGGCTTACTTGAAATTGTGTGTGTGTGTGTGTGTGTGTGTGTGTGTGTGTGTGTGTGTGGAAATCCCAGAGCAGAACTGTAATATTGTTAGACTGTAGGGCCATGAGATTTTGGGAAGGAAGTGTGTGATAATGAATGTGTCTACACGGCTGTCAGCTCAAGAGAATAACAAATACTCAATTAAAAGAATGAGATAACAGCTGATGGACACAAGAAAGAGAATAAGACGAGTCGTGAGTAATAAAGATGTAAAGTACAAGAGTGAATTTACAGCAAAGTGAGACAGAATAAGCTAGAGTATTAAAAGAAAATAAACATTATAACAAGAGAGATGCAGAGAAAAAGAGGGAAATGGAGAGGGAACGAGATGAGAGCAGATATGTATGGATAGATAACGCTGACACAGAATGAGGGTTTGGCAGGGGAAGGGGTCGCCTTGGCAACCCCTCAGCTCTTCCTGCGTGTAGCTGTCAGGCGGCACGTCAGAGCCGTGTGAGCGTGTGTGTGTGTGTCCCCTTGTGCGTTACCACTAGACTCTCAATGAAGGAATTAGCAACAGCTCTGCAACACACTCTATTTATAGCCACAGAAGAGAGAACCACTTGAGAGAAAGTTATTAGGTGTGTGTGTGTGTGTGTGTGTGTGAATTCTTGACGTAGGGCGTAGATGTGCAGATGGCACATTGTGCTGGTTCGTGCCATGCTTTCTTTCTCCCTCTCCTCTTTGCCCTACACAGAAACTCTCTTCACATGCTAATTGGTTTGACAGCAGTTGTCATTGGAGGTGTTTGTACAGTTGCAGGCAATTGATGGAAATGAGCTTACTAAAGATCCCACTGACTTCTGGGACTTTTACAGAATGTACTGTGAATGAATGGACTCCATTAATAAACATATATAGATCGGGTCTCTAAAGAAGCTGTTTCCAGGACCTTCTAATTGCTACAGATGTAAAATGGAGGACAGTATTTGAGTCATTCCACGAAACCGGTACGATTTGAGTCCCTCTGACCTTTTTAAGTGTATTTTATCTATTGGGTCCCCAAAATCTATTTTTAAAAGCTTTTTGTATTAATTGAAATGTCTCCTTTAATAAGGTTTAAAAACATGACATACATTTTATATTTATATTAGAAATTATCTTGTTTTTTTCAGTTGACACCACCTATTTTGTCATGTCCCTCATGGCCTTCTATGAAAGTGTACTTGGGATATGAATAATAAAATTTGAAAAAAGTCCATACATTTTGCCATTCTCATAAATATCTATCTGTGCTTTTTTGCTGGTCATGTTTTTTTTCTAAGTAAATTCATGATTATTCATTAAAATCATATTATTTAGTTCCGTACATCAGTAACCCCTCAACCACGTTACACAAATCATTATCCCCCTATAAAAATTATTAACTGATCCTTATGTGACATCATTAACAGGAAGTGACATCATATAAGTCTTCTGAACAACATTGTGGGCAGACATAGGCAAGTTCCCACCTTCTTTTATAACTATAACTTATTAATATTGTGATATTGTGGTTGTCAAGCATAATGACTCAACCCCATTACATCAAATAAAGATAGAAATATATTACTTGTGAAAATTATCTTTTTATTTCAACAATATACATCATTTCTTAATATCATTCATGCCTTGTGCTCTCCTGTTATTCACTACATTTAAAGCAGTGGCCATTTTGAGCAAAAAATCACAACCCCGTCACACTCAACCCTGTTACTTATTCAATCATAACGGGGTTGTGAGATTGAGATTTTTAACACTTTGGTTTTGAAGTTATTCAGTTATTTAAATGAATTATTATATTTGATCAAGAGTCTTATACCACATGCATATGTCTTATACCACATGCATATGTTTGTACATCTATGAGTATCGTGCACGCGGCACACCTAAATGCTGATCCTAAAAAAAAGGGAGAAATACCTGCAGAATGAACGCCAGAGATGGCCTGTATTCAGTCAGTTTATAATGTTCTAATGTATACTACGTTATTGTTGTTTTTCCTGCAGTCAGGTTAATAAAACTCTGTTCAGTTGCAATGTATATATATTGTTTTTCTTAGTAGCATAATGAAATACAGTGTTTATAGAAAATCTTACAGTGAATGAGTAAAAAAACAACTATTTATTTGTTAAGATGTATTTGTCTCTTCAACCCCGTTACCATCTTTAACCCCGTTACCCTAGTCTCAACCCCGTCACACCTACATTTTTATTAATAATTTTTTTTAAGTTTATGAAAAAACAATTTAATGTTTGCTGAACTCAGTCTGAAATGTTCAGAGCAATCATAAGCATACTGATTTTAGCTCAAATTCTGAAGTTAAGGCACTTCTTTAATCAAAAATGATGAGGTTGTGGTCACAAAAAGTGCCCATTTCAGGCTTTAGTATAGCAAAAGTGTAAGATTTTATGTAACTTTTATATTTACAAATACTGAATTAGTGTGAGGGACATCTCATTAATAGGAAAATGTTGATTTCTTTACAAATACATTTTATAAACATATTCAGAGAGCTCCCATAGTGTCCATAACGGGGTTGAAGACTAATAGTGCCCATATCTTAAAATAATGACCAATAATAATAGGGATTTGATGCCTGAGGTGGGAAAATATGTTTTTCTGGAAGTTAAATATGTCATTAATGTTGTGGGGTGTTCAGAAAAGTAATACTTTTGTGTAAAAAATCTAAAAATGTGAAAGCCCAAATCGTACCGGTTTCATGGAATGACTCATTTACGCTAATGGCTAAACAAATAAAATAAATAAATTGAACTTTTATTTAAAAATCTAAAAAATAAACAGATTTATACTTTAGATAGCAGCTTTTTGATTCTTTAGTCCTATCATGATCGTCATGCACAGAGTACATGTGTTTTTATACAGGAAACTATGTGCACCTAACAGCTGGATTTGCTGACGTTTGCAAGGTTTGTGGAATTAAATGTTTAATAGGTATTTAAAGGCTTGTTTATGTGACCGGGGATTTTGATTAACCACCAGGAACACATTTATCGGGTTCATTTTGTAGGTTATTCTTTTACTATTTTCAAGAGTGATGATGATTCTTTCTAAACTGTTATCTCAAAAATGTAGCGTTCCGGCTCACAGCTTTCACAAAAAGGACTGGAAAAAGAAGAGGAAGTAAAACAGATTTTAGATAAACAAAAAATAAATAAATATGCAGAACTAGTGATAAAATGAAATCTCTAAGGTCTATGTTACTCATTGTATAATTATCTCTCTGATGCACTACATGCTTTAGTTTCACAATCTGCTTGCGTGTAAGCAAAAACAAAACTCATATACATCAGAAAATGTTAATACAAAAATACAGCCGTCACAAAATACAAAAGGAAATTACTGACATACAAATAAATAAATAATGCAACGCAACACAAAATTGCTGTCATAAAATACTGAAAAAGTACTACACAACCAATACAGTATAATACGGTACAATACGGCAGTGGGAATACTGTTCAAAGGAAACAAAGCATCATAAGTACATTGTTATTTTACCCACTTGCAAAAAATAAAAGGAAATAACTCTCACATAACGATGAGCTCCTACTTTACACCTCACGTTAACTTCATTAGGGCTGAAATTCCCAAAATCATGCTGTACACTGTGGAGATAATCACATAAAGTATAAATCACACATGTAACATTTTCAAAATGAAGTGTACAACGTTTTGTAAAACTACAACTGAACACCGCATGATGTGACATCATACCATCAGACTTTATACACGAAATAACTTTACAAATATGACCTCTCTTAGAAATAACACACAAATAGTTTTTTATAATATACGTGTGTATATATATATATACATATATAGCTGGAAACATTATATTTGCCGCTAGTAACATCACACAAAATGTCAGAGGATAAGAGCGCATGCGCATTTCCCATATGTAACACACACTGCACCACCTACTGACAACTCAAGGAAAATATAGGTATTCACTGCTTCTTTTGATTTTGTAATTCACAGAACACAGCAAATAATGATAAAATAACAAGTTTAATCATGCAAAGGGAGAAACAAACTTTTATTCTATTTACCACCCGGTTACATTTAAATTATCCAAATGTGTATTTTCTGAATGCCGACGTTGTATTTAAAAAGTATAATAGTGTTAGTATAATGGCAGATATCGACTGATGTCTGGGTAAGTAGTTCATGCTGTATGTCTTGTGTGCTGTATTTCACATCACTAACAGGTCTGATGCCATGATGTTTTTTTATGAGACACTTGACCTTGATGCTATTGGCATTCCATCTACGCTAGCCACTGTTTTTAATTTAAAAGCTGCACCAGAGGGAAAGATTATTACTAAAAATTGCTTACATTGTGGTCTGTTCCTTACATAAAACTGCTGTATGAGTTCTGTAGACTTGGAATAAAGTGCATGAGTTAGATCAGGGATCCTCAAATCTGGCCCACAAGATCCATTTTCCTGTTTAGAGTTTAGCTCTAACCCTAATCAAACACACCTGAGAATGCTAATCAATGTCTTCTGGATCATTAGAAAATAACAGGTGTTATTGAGTTTGATCAGGGTTGGAGCTAAACTCTGCAGCGCATTGGCCCTCTAGGGCAAGATTTGAGACACCCTGATTTAGATGGACTACTTTTATGGTGCCTTTTGTCTTTTTTTGAGCTTGAAAGCCCAGGGTCACTTAGAACCAGTGTTCCCTTTCAACTCTCAATGCTGCACTCATAGCGCTATGGGAACATAGGAAAAAAGTGGGAAAGTTTCTCCCTCACCGTGTTCAGGCGTCAAAGCTGTCGGCCAACCAACCTCGACCCAGTCCGGTTCCTCTGCGGCGAGAGTCACAAACAGAGTGTAGTGAGTTGTGCGCCCCTTGTAGGGACTGGGGAGCAGCTCGCCGCTCTCGGCAGCCCAGTAAGAGGCCGGACCTAAGGGCAATAATTTAGTCCAAAAAAAGTCCAGAGGACCGTGGGGGTGTGTCCTTCAATGGCATGGTCTACCATGAAACTGGGACAGGTACATTTGTTGACACAGGAACTGCAAGCTCTGCTGAACAAAGGGCCATAGAATATGTTCCCCTCCCAGTCAGAGAGTTGGGCTATTAAAGCCGTTACTTTCTGGATCTTCGCAGGTTGAACTGCTACCTCAGAACATACAAGTTCAAAATGCTGACAATCAAAATTATTGTTTCTCAGATCCAATCTGGGGATTGGTTTGTGACAATCCATCTCAAGAATGCATACTTTCATATAGACATTTTGCCACAACATAGGAGGTTCCTGAGGTTCGCTTTTGGGGGCGAAGCTTACCAGTATCGGGTTCTTCCATTCGGTCTAGCCTTGTCACCCCGCACATTCACAAAATGCATGGACACTGGCTCCGTTGCGACTCCAGGGCATCCGCATTTTAAATTACATAGATGACTGGCTGATTGTGACTCAGTCTCAAGAGCTTGCCCTAGCTCATCTCAAATCTCTGGGGTTGAGACTCAACTCCAAGAAGAGAGTTCACTACCCCGAGAACAACGTATTTGGGGATTGTATGGGATTCGATCACATTGCTGGTACAGCTGCCTCCTGCACATGTCGAATCCATTCTAAACACCCTAAAGAGTATCAGGCTAGGACAGGAATTAACTCTCTGTTACTTTCAAAGAGTTCTAGGTCTTATGGCGGCTGCATCCACGGTGATACCTTTGGGCTTCCTGCACATGAGACTGTTTCAGTTGTGGCTCAGAGCAAGGGAATTTCACCCATGGGCCAACCCCAGAGGCAAATAAGGGTTACGCGCCGGGGGCTTCATACCCTTTCTATATTGTTCAGACCCCGGTTTCTGACTTTGGGTCCAACTCTAGGCACATGTTTTTGTCCCAAAATGGTAATGACAGATACTTCCCTCACGGCCTGTCCAGTCTTAGATAGCCGTCCAGTCTAAGGGATCTGGAGGGGTCATCTTCTCGATTGGAACATCAATTGCCTTGAAATGATGGCTGTATTTCAGGCCCTGAAATACTTCCTCCAACAATTAAGGGGCTACCGTGTCCTAGTGTGGGTGGACAACACTGTGGTAGTCTCTTACATAAATTGCCAGGGAGGACTGCGTTCGCGCCGCCTGAATGGGCTAGCGCAACAGGTTCTGCTTTGGGCTCAGGGTGATTTACATTCCAGGGCAAGCTGTGACACACAGGGAATGGAAATTCCACCCCGAAGTAGTCAGACAAATCTGGGAAAGATTTTACGAAGCAGAGGTGGACCTCTTTGCTGCACAGGAGCCATGCTCAGATTGATGGGGTATCTAGGGAAGCACCCTCTTGTCTCCCGCTTCATTCGTGGATCTATGGGGTTGAGGCCGCCCTTTAGAGCGACAGTCCCTTTGTGGGACTTAGCAGAAGTGCTCTAGAGTCTGGTCAAGACCCCCTTTTGAACCCCTAGAGTCAGCGCCTGTCAAGCTTCTAAATCTTAAGATGTTTTTTCTCATGGTTATTACTTCTCTAAAGAGAATTGGGGATTTGCAGGCTCTGTCAGTGTCACCATCCTGCTTAGACTTTGCCCCGAGGGCAAACCGTACACCTGGTCGTTCTTGAGGCCTTCTGTTCTCCACCGTTCACAACGCAGGAGAAACTTCACTTACTGTGTCCAGTCCATGCTCTTCATATTTACGTTCACCACACTAGCCAGTGGTGTTGGTCGGAGCAGCTTTTCATATGCTCTGGGGGCCGCAACCGGGGGCAGCTGCCACTAGGCATATGATGTCACATTGGGTGAGGGATGCTATTGCCCTAGCCTATGAGGCGCACGGACGTGCTTCGCTTCTAGAAGTTAGGGCCCATTCAACCAGGGGGGTTGCATCCTCTAAGGGCCTAGCAAAGGGTGTCCCCTTGCAGCAAGTGTGTGATGCAGCAGGCTGGTCCTCCCAATGCACATTCATGCTACTCCGGGCTCGCATGTCCTTAAGTCGACATCCCAGAGTCATGTCTGAGACCTCTTTAATGTTTGTGCACTCACTACACAACCTTGTGGAGTCAAGACACTTCCGGTGTGGCGGCGTTGGTATTCTCATTCCTGTAGCGCTATGAGTGCAGCATTGAGAGTAGTTTTTGAAAGGGAACGTCTCAGGTTACTTGACTGTAACCCAGTTCCCTGAAAAAGCGGGATGTCTCATCAGACAAAGTTATAACCTGAAGGTTGTGTCCATTTCACGTCTATTTATAACCCCACAGGTGCACGCAATCCAATGACATCACCTACCGAGGTTATTTAAGCCAAATTCTTGGAGTGTTTGCCACGTATGCTTCACAACCAGTCGAACAAAGAATGTTCCCATAGCGCTATGAGCGCAGCATCTTGTTTCTGCTTTTTCAGGGAACAGGGTTACAGTCAAGTAACCCCAGACGTTAGTCTAGTATCATTAAGATACTTTTACAGATTTATTAATATTTTTAATTTCAAGAATATTTATTTTTCACAGAAAAATTATTTCTTTAACAATTCAATTAAAGTTTATTTGTATAGCGCTTTTCACGATACAAATCGTTGCAAAGCAAATTTACAGCAAATTACGTTTCTACAATATTTAGTGGTAGCTTATCAGTGGTGACTGTCAGTTAATGTACATATGGCAGAAATGTACGGAAAAATCAATTAAAGACGTAATCAAACAGACGATGAACACTGTTAACAGCAATTATTATATGATGCAATCAAACTTATAGCAAAATTTGGTAGTTCTGTATGTTGTTTCATGGTTGGCATCATCTGAGGTCCTCTGAGGGGTTGGCATCATCTCTTCAAAGGGGTTCTGGATCCAAACTGAAGCTTGTGTAAATCCTAGTTACTACGGGATGTCAATCCCGTGGCAGAAACAGAGAAACAAATAGAGACATAATTAGCGTAGCTGCTTTTCCAAACAAGCAAAATTGATTTGTTTAACCCAAGCTAAAGAATAATAATGTGCATTTGATTATGAGATGCATTATTTGAATGCTTGGCCAAAGAGATGTGTCTTTATTCTAGATTTAAACAGAGAGAGTGTGTCTGAACCCCGAACATTATCAGGAAGGCTATTCCAGAGTTTGGGAGCCAAATGCGAAAAAGCTCTACCTCCTTTAGTGGACTTTGCTATCCTAGGTACTACCAAAAGTCCAGAGTTTTGCGACCTTAGGGAGCGTAATGGATTGTAACGTGGTAGAAGACTAGTTAGGTATGCAGGAGCTAACCCATTAAGGGCCTTATAGGTAAGTAATAATATTTTGTAACTGATACGGAACTTAATCGGTAGCCAGTGCAGAGACTGTAAAATTGGGGTAATATGATTGGATTTTCTTGACCTGGTAAGTACTCTAGCCACTGCATTTTGGACTACTTTAGCTAACAACTACTTTAACAGTTTCTATGTCTCAGGTGGTAACAAGCTTCAAAAATGCCACCCTGTGTCTTTCCTCTCATTCACAGAAATTCATGGAAACATACACAAATGCATGCATGCAGAGTCATTGCCCTCTCATTCCCTTTCTGTTTCTCTGTCCTCTGTCTCTCTTTCCTCCTGCTGCTTTCTTTCACACTTGTTTCTTCTCTCTCTTTCTCTCCTTCTCTCTCTCTCTCTCTCAGTGTAGCTCAAAGAGCCATCTCTTCAGTGCCTGCTGCAGCTTAGGCGGCAAGTGGCTGTGAATGCAAATTAGATTCAAAAACAGACACACACAAATGCACACTCGCACACAGGGCTTGTACCTCTCCTGGTGCTTCGGAGAAGGATGAATGTGGAAGTAGAAACTGTGGGAGAAATAAAGAAGGAAAGAGCAATGGGAAGAAAGATGGAATGTGGTGAAAATAAAGAGGATAAGAGTTTGAGAATGTGTGAAGAGCGAACTAGTCATACCTTATATCAGTTTTTACTGTGGGAAAAGAAGATTTTGTACGCGTCCAGGCGAAACTCAGCAGACTTTTTTTGAGATGAGATGAGATGAGATGGAACACTGTCAGTGACAGTGACATGTTCTATTTTGATCCATGTGATTAGCAGCTACTTTTGTGTGTTTTAACAGGATTACAGCAATGTCAGCTGGAAAGTAAGGAAAACAATAGTCACTTAAAATGAGCTAGATTATATTAAATCAGCTAGATTAGCCTGCATCTCTCATTTGTGCAATTTATAACACAATCTCTTGCATTCACACACACATAAAAGTCATTAATAGGCCTCATAAGTCACCATGGAATGTTTGACTTATCGTAGAGTTATGATTATGTTTTTGCTCTCCAAGACACTATATGATTACAACCGACAGCATTATGCAATTATTATGCATGCAGATATTAGAATCTCATATTAATTTAGATATATTAATAATTAGTTGGGGTGCTCCGATCAGGGTTTTTGAGGCCGATCACCAATCGCCGATCACAGAAAGCAGTATCTGCCGATACCGATCACCGATACCGATCTTTTTAAAGCCTTCTTTTTATCATTTATAACTATTTATATTGATACTCCAATCAGGATTTTTAGACATTTATTCAGGGCCTGAATTTCATTTTTGAAAATGGGGGAATTCCCCTCTTAGGTGACTCTTGTGAGAGGGGAAGCAGCACGGACTGTGCTTTCACACAGGAGTCCACTACTGATCCGTGGCTGTTTACCACAAACACAACTTTATCCAGTCTTTCACAGACATGTTTAAACTCAATAGATATAAACAACACATTATTCAATGCTTTTTACTTTTGCATTTACTTCTAGATTTATATATTAAGTTTCTCAAGCAATTGGCAAAACATTTAAACTACTTTTCTTATGTTATCACAAACTTACCATTGACAGAAATAGTCAGCTCTACTGAATTTTCTTTTGCATTGAAATCTTTATTGCAAGCAATCCTGCGGTTCATAAAGAACTTTGTTTTCCTACCTACACTAGTGCCATCTCTTATTGCCTTTTTTATCTAAAAGTGCTCTTTTCCTTTCAAACTAGCCATCAAGCCATATGTGTTGACTGTGAAACACAGTAGACTTTAATAATATGCATTTATGGTGTAATTACTAAATTTTTGTGTCATCCATCTTCATATTTGCTACAAACAATGCGCTGTTACTTTAATTCAGCGCTTGCAGCGCAGCAATAGACTCGGTGTGGAAACGATCTCTGCACTGCTGCAGACGCGCCGCTGCTGGAACGCACTGCCGGACCGTAACTGTGTGCAGTGAACGCTTTATTAATATGCGTCCGCATATGCACTGCAAACGGAGCGTGTGTGAACTTGGCATTATGTGTGTGCTGCCAGTGTGCATGAGCGCTAAGTCTCCAGGAGAGTGCGCGAGTGCTGAATGGTTAAACACTGGCAAGAATTAAAAAGAAATGCAATTTATAAACTTTAGTGACGATGTGACACTGCCTCGACTGTGCGAGTAACAATTCCTGTCAACTGTGCAGCGTGCAGCTTGCTTATAGACAGACGTGATGTGTGGTGATTTGAAGCCAATTGCGTATTTTGAGAGAGAAAGAGAGAGCGCACGCGGTGATTCATTCACGCTGTGTGAAATTACGTCTCACACAAGGTTTTCAAATTACTTTATAAGTTATTTAATGAAAAAATATGAAGGTGAGTACCTCACCTTCAGCATTATAATTATTTCACCCGTGCCGGACAGACTGAGACGGTGCCGCTGCATGTCGTGCCAAACCTCTCACGGCAGCGTCATCAGCTTGAGATCGGCCTTTTTAGAGACCGCCGACCAATCATCCCAACGTGATGATCGGTCGATAGTGATCGGTAGCCGATCAATCGGAGCACCCCTAATAATTAGTTCATTGAGATTAATAATATGATTATATTTGTACTCCAATAAATGCATTTCTCACATGGTAGTACTATTTAGAATGCTTTTTTTTTTTTTAAGTGAACAGTTGCCCGCACCTAAAATATAATTTTCCCCTTGTAAATATATTTTTAACTAAAATATTAATATTAAATGACCATATTCACAGCCATAAATATTTCTATTAATAATTTCCTTTTATTTGAAGCCATTTTATTGTCAGGATTATGGACTGGTTTTTGTTGTTTTCCCTCCCCATGTGTTCCGTGTCCCAGTTAATTGACTGATTCCATGCACCTGTGTTCCCCTGATTGCCCTGTGTTTAAAAGTCCCAGTCTGTTCAGTTTGTATTTGTCAGGTCTTGAATGTCTTCCTTGTGCTCTGTATCTCCCTGTTGGATTATTAAAGACTCTCGTTTTGTGAAATCTCCACGTCTCCTCATTTCCTCATTCCCTTGCTCCAGCGAATCGTGACAGAAGACCCGACCGAAACAGTTACCTCCGTATGTCTACCCTCCGTTTTTGTTTCCACTTTTTTCCCTCAATTCCCTTGTGTTTAACATGGATCCCCTCTCCCGTCCAGAGTACTGATCGCTCGAGGGCCATACTAGACTGTTCCTGGTCCTCGCTGCTCTAACCAGCTACCCGGACGACGCGCTCTGTGCATTTTACGACGCCAGTTTAAATATCTAGTGCAGAGCTCTTTTGTCCGAAGATGGACCTCGAGCGAATTTCTCCACCTTTGTGGAGTGGACACTCCTGGAGTTCCACTCCTGACCCAGTGCTCTGCCCACCATCTCCCCGATGCGCGGAGCACATGCCAGAGCCCGCCGCGACCGACGAGCCATCGCAGCACGGAGAAACAGAGCTGAGGATCACCGCGGAGCCGGAGCTGCAAATGACGTCAGTCAAGGTGTGTAAGCCGGCAACAATGCCCACCACGAGGGAGAAAGCCACGGACGGTGTGAGCGTGGAGAGGAGCTCCGCCCCCTGCACCGCGACTGAGGGAGAGCTGTGTATGGTGCGGCGACTGTGCCACACCGAAGAGGAGAGGGCTCCCGTTCCTAAGTTCTGACCTGAAAGCCCAGAGGCTCACAAATACCTGCCCTCCCAATCGCTCCTGGTTCCTGCCTCCTCCGCTGTCGTCTGGCAGCCCATCTGCTCGCCCTCAGCCCACCATTTTTGCGGTGTGAGCTCCGCGGGACTGCCATCCTCCAGTGTCGCCGTGGCTGGAGTTTCCCTTGAGTCCGCCTCCAGCCTCTAAGCCCCGGACTCCGCCTCGGCCCGTGGATCCATCGGCTCCTAGCTCCCTCCTCTCCGCCATGGCCCGACAGTCTACTAGCTCTGCCGGGCTCCTTCGTCCCTCCGGCTCCACCTTGGTCTGGCATCGACCATACTGCGCCTCAGGACTCCACTCCTCCGGCTGTGCCTCGTCCCTTTGTCCCTCTTGTGCTCTGTATCTCCACATCTCCTCTTTTCCTTGTTCCCTTGCTCCAGCGAATCGTGACATTTATATTATTATGATTACATTGAATAATATATATTTGTTCCTAGACTTAATTATCTACTGTATTTTTTGTGGGTTTTCTCTGCATCTTTGTGACAATGCAGATCAAAAACATAAAGACCCATATGTACCTCATATTTGATGGTTAAAATGTGTCGCCTTATTGAGGTAAAAGTTGTGTGTTAGTCCTGACAGGTGTTTTCTTCAGATTTGAATTAAATCAGGGATGTCCAGTCCTGCTCCTGAAGGGCCTTCATAATTAAACATACCTGAACCAGCTAATCAAGGCTTTTAGGATTACAAGATTCTTCCAGGCAGGAGTATTGAAGTGGTTTAGAGCTAAATACTGCAGGAAGGTGGCCCTCCAGGAGCAGATTGGACAGCCCTGTGTTAAATCATGCATTATATTGCAGTTCTTAATAACGTTACTGGTCAACTGGCCTTCAATTTACTCACCCAAAGTCAATTTTTACTTGGTGAGTGTTAATTTTGGACCCTGTACTCATGTATTGCATGTATTGGCTGCTAGGGACTAAGAATTTTTTTTCTAATTACACTACCTTTCAAAAGGTTGAGATTCATATATGTGTCATATATGCTCATACCAAGGCTGTGCTTATTTGATCAAATATACTGTAAAAATAGTAAGACTGTATATATGTAAAATGTAATTTTATCCCCGTGATGGTGAAGCTGAATTTTCAGTATCCATTAGTCAAGTTAAAAATCAAACTAATATGCTGATTTGATGCCCAAGTAACATTTCATATTATTAGTAATGTAAAAAAATTATATTTAATATTTACAGTTAATATTTTGCTTAATAGTTTTCCGGAAACTGTGATACGTTTTTCAGGATTGTTTTTTAAATAAAGTTTTTTTTTCTGTCACTTTTGATCAATATAATGCATCCTTGCTGTAAGCAGTTCTTTCTTTCAAAAAAAAATCTTACTGACAAATTTTAAGCAGTAGTGTATATATCATACTGTCACGAATCCGGTCCATGAACTTTCCTTTTCATTGACTCTCGCACCACACAAACTGTTGCATAGCACCCCGGACTACATTTCCCATCATGCATTACTGATTGCACTCAGCACGAATTGCACACACCTGTTTACACTGATTGCACCCAGCTGTTTCATATCACTCCCTCACTATATAACACTCACTCTTATCCCTTCCCTCGGCCGAGTATTGTTTCAGCGTTTATCACTCCCCTAGAGATAGCTACCTTACGGAGCCTTAGCCTTAGCCTTAGCCTTAGCCCTAGCCCTAGTCGTTTGTCATAGCCATAGCCTTAGCCCTAGTCGTTTGCCTTAGCCATAGCCTTAGCCCTAGTCGTTTGCCTTAGCCATAGCCTTAGCCCTAGTCGTTTGCCTTAGCCATAGCCTTAGCCCTAGTCGTTTGTCATAGCCATAGCCTTAGCCCTAGTCGTTTGCCATAGCCTTAGCCCTAGTCGTTTGCCTTAGCCATAGCCTTAGCCCTAGTCGTTTGCCTTAGCCATAGCCTTAGCCCTAGTCATTTGCCTTAGCCTTAGCCTTAGCCCTAGTCATTTCTCCTTAGCCTTAGCCTTAGCCCTAGTCATTTGCCTTAGCCTTAGCCTTAGCCTCCTCGGTTTCTGATCTTCGCCTGGTCCCCTGGATTCACCCCTTTTGTCTTGCCCCTTTTGATTCTGTCTGCCGATCGTCGACCTGCGCTAGCCCTAGGACTATTCTTGTGTTTTGCCCACCATATACCTGTTTGCCATCATCTGACCCCTGCCTGCTGTATGACCACATCTGTCTTCTCCAATAAAAGCTCTGCGAATGGATCCGCAAGTCTCATGTCTCGTCAGCCCCGTAACACATACACTCGAATTAAACATAAATTTAATGAGATTTTTGCTATAAAAAAAGAAATTATCAAGTAAGACAAATACAAGTATATTTACAGTACATTCTCTGAATACATAGGACACAATATCTTATGCCGTTTTGCTTTTCAGGTATATTGATCTTGTTCTAAGAATGCTTAGATGGTTTTACGTTAAAGATACTGATTGAGTTTTTTCAGTCTAGTTTGGATTATCCCTGTAGTAGTGGACCATTTAAGTACATTAGTTCTTAGAATATGATATTACAAGAGTCATTATAATGAGCTCTTGGCTCATGTCAGTTGTATGCAGGATTTGAAGAGCCTAATGTCAGTCTTATGACAGCTCTCTGCAGTCTTTATGACTGAGCAGGCAGATATATTGCCGGGCATAATTTTTCTCTGGAGACCCAGCTTTAATTCCATGTGGCGGGGGTTACCGGGGAAACAGTTTTAACCTTCATGCTGTCTGCATCTCCACCGCACCTAAATGTCATCCCATCCAGCTCTGCTCTGTTCAAATACTCCTCTTTTCACACATTCACTCCATCCCAGTCACCTTATCTCTGTGTACCTCCCTCACTTTCTCTCTATCTACAGCAAACATTTTCATTCAGCCTTCTCCTTTTCTCCGTTTATCACTCTTTCCTTTTTATTGTTATTATTTTCTCTCTTTTTTTGTACATGGTACCATGGCAATATTGTGACACTACTTTGATGGTAATATAATAGGGTTATATAAAATAATTTGCAGCAGTGGTTCTCAACCTTTTTGACTCAAAGTCCAGCACAATATTTCTGTATTTCTGCTGTTCATTCTCAAAGTTTTTTATTGACATATTGAATTAACATGGTTAATTTTTATTAAATAATTTCTTAATTCAAATACTTGTAAGCCACCCTTGGTAGTTTGGTGAGGCCCCCTGGTGGTTCCTGGCCCACTGGTTGAGAAAAAGCTTTGAGACATCATCATAGTCTAATTATCTACTACAAAATAAAGGGAGCTTTTTACTACAATACTAATTTCTTGCCTTTTTTCTCAACTGTCACAGCACTGAATGCACGGCATAGTGGGATATTATAGACAGCGAAGGATAAATCAATGCTACCTTCAAAAATCGATCACATGAAGGTGTAGACAGGATGTGACACGATCATAGGATTCAGACGTGCCTTGTTGCCTTCTTACCTCCTTATGTTGCCTGAAGAGGCAGCTAGGGTTTAGTTCCAATCGTGTTCCAACACATCTGAATGTAATTTTAATTAAGTAAAACCAAAAACATTGATTAGTTTATTCAGGTGCTTTTAATTAATGTTGAAACTAAACTCAGCAGGAAAGTGGCTCTTCGGGACCAGGAATGAGAAACCCTGGATTAGGCTGTGCGTGTTATTGGACAATGTTAAGTAATAACCAAATGCTGTAGCAGCTAGTTTTAGGATTGCTGATGATCAAATTAGCATTTACTTTGCCACCTTTTGTCAGGATTGGACTGTCTTTGTTGTGTTTTGCTCCCCATGTGCTCCCCATGACCCAGTTTCTCCCTCATGTGCCCTTATTTGGTCGTTCCTGTTTCTGTCCTCGTCTCTTGATTAGTCATCCTGTTCACCTGTGTTCCTCCCAATTCCCTCGTTATCCTGTGTATTTAAGCCCCAGTCTGTTCAGTCTGTGTTTGTCGGGTCTACATGTTGTGAACGTGTGTCATCTTCCCTTCCTGGTGGGGATTACTCCTGTTTGGATTTAATAAAAGTCTGTGTTTTTTCCTATTTAACATCTCCATCATTCCTTCTGGCAACGTATCGTGACAGAAGACCCGACCAACAAACCCCTCCGTTTGTTTTCCGTTTTCCATTCAGTGTTTTTTGTTTGCATAGTGTTTCCTTCCCCATGGATTCCCTCGCTGTCAAGTTGACCTCCCTCGCCCGCAAGGACCTTTCCCTTTTGGAGTATGCTGTGGAGTTCAGCCAGCTTGCCGTTTTAATGGCGTTCAACGACGCTGCGCTAAACTCCCTGTTCTGGATCGGGGCCAATTACTACCGCCCCGTCGACCTCCCAGACACCACCGGACTGTGCTGGACGGAGGCTATCATCCAGTGTCTGGAGAGCATCTACCCCCGATCCAGAACACAGCCAGACCCAGAGCCCAGCCCACCATCACCCCGCTGCATGGAGCTTAAGCCCAAGCCCACTGCTGACAGAGAGCCCGCCGCAACCGACGATCCATCGCCAGAGAGAGCGCCAGTGCTGAGGATCGGCTCGGAGCCCGAGCTTGTGAGAGCCAGCTACAGAGCTCGCTACGGGGGAGAGCATCATGGACAATGAGACCACGGAGAGGAGCTCTGCCCCCTGCACCATGGCTGAGGGTGAGCTGTCTAAGGATCTGGGTAAAGGAAAAGTGGAAAGAGACTTAATTGATTTGTATACCGACCTGCCCCCTTTCCTCCCTCCTCCGTCGGTGACCTCTGTCCCTCCCATTCCTGTTTCCACGTCCAGCCCAGAGAGGGCTCCTGTTCCCAAGTTAAGCCCGGAGGCTCACAAATGCCTGCCCACCTGCTTCTGCCTCCTCCCCCGCTGTCGTCTGGCAGCCCCTCTGCTCGCCCTCAGCCCACCATCAGTGCAGTGCGAGCTCCGCGGGTCTGCCATCCTACATCTTCTCCATGGCTGGAGAATCCCTTGCCTCCGCCTCCAGCCTCTAAGTCCCAGACTCCGCCTCGGCCCGTCGACCCAGCAGCTCCACCATGGCTCCTAGCTCCCTCCTCTCTGACATGGCCCATCAGTCCACTAGCTCCACCGGGCTCCCTCATCCCTCCGGCTCCTCCTTGGTCTGTCGTTGACCATCCATCACCTCGGGACTCCACTCCTCTGGCTGCGCCTCGTCCCTCCGGCTCTGTCAGGCTCCTCCATCCCTTCGGCTCCTCCTCAGTCCTCTGTCGTCCAGCTCCACTGCGGCCTTCTGGATCCCCGCCTCGGTCGACCGGAGCCATCTGCTTCGCCTTGGCCCTCCGGATCCTCCCCGTCGCCCTGGCTCATCGGCTCTCCGTCACCGCATCAGGCGCCTCTGCCACCTGCTCTGCCGCAGTCGGTTGGCCCCCTGGAGTCGTCAGCCCTTCCTCCTCCATGGCTCCTCCCTCCGTCAGCGCCACCGTGGGTCGCTTTCATGGATGTGGCCTGGGTCCCACCTGGCACCGCATGCTCCCTCCTGTTTCCTCCTCTGTCTGCTGGCCCCCTCCTGGGTGTCTGTCCACCATGGCTCCTAGCTCCCTCCTCTCTGACATGGCCCATCAGTCCACTAGCTCCACCGGGCTCCCTCATCCCTCCGGCTCCTCCTTGGTCTGTCGTTGACCATCCATCACCTCGGGACTCCACTCCTCTGGCTGCGCCTCGTCCCTCCGGCTCTGTCAGGCTCCTCCATCCCTTCGGCTCCTCCTCAGTCCTCTGTCGTCCAGCTCCACTGCGGCCTTCTGGATCCCCGCCTCGGTCGACCGGAGCCATCTGCTTCGCCTTGGCCCTCCGGATCCTCCCCGTCGCCCTGGCTCATCGGCTCTCCGTC
>NW_015506140.1:304845-322074 GCF_001515645.1 Sinocyclocheilus grahami
CCACCATGGCTCCTAGCTCCCTCCTCTCTGACATGGCCCATCAGTCCACTAGCTCCACCGGGCTCCCTCATCCCTCCGGCTCCTCCTTGGTCTGTCGTTGACCATCCATCACCTCGGGACTCCACTCCTCTGGCTGCGCCTCGTCCCTCCGGCTCTGTCAGGCTCCTCCATCCCTTCGGCTCCTCCTCAGTCCTCTGTCGTCCAGCTCCACTGCGGCCTTCTGGATCCCCGCCTCGGTCGACCGGAGCCATCTGCTTCGCCTTGGCCCTCCGGATCCTCCCCGTCGCCCTGGCTCATCGGCTCTCCGTCACCGCATCAGGCGCCTCTGCCACCTGCTCTGCCGCAGTCGGTTGGCCCCCTGGAGTCGTCAGCCCTTCCTCCTCCATGGCTCCTCCCTCCGTCAGCGCCACCGTGGGTCGCTTTCATGGATGTGGCCTGGGTCCCACCTGGCACCGCATGCTCCCTCCTGTTTCCTCCTCTGTCTGCTGGCCCCCTCCTGGGTGTCTGTCTGTCCTACTGAGCCTCCTCCCAGTTCCCACCCATCCCTCCCTCTGTTGGTTCTACGGCGCGAGGACGCGCCTTCCTGGAGGGGTGCGAAATGTCAGGATTGGACTGTCTTTGTTGTGTTTTTCTCCCCATGTGCTCTCTGTGACCCAGTTTCTCCCTCATTTGCCCTTATTTGGTCGTTCCTGTTCCTGTCCTCGTTGTCTCTTAATTATTCATTCTATTCACCTGTGTTCCTCCCAATTCCCTCGTTATCCTGTGTATTTAAGCCCAAGTCTGTTCAGTCTGTGTTTGTCGGGTCTACATGTTGTGAACATGTGTCATCTTCTATTCCTGGTGTGGATTACCCCTGTTTGGATTTGATAAAAGACTGTGTTTGCTATTTTACGTCTCCATCGTTCCTTCCGGCAGCGTATCGTGACACCTTTCTGATATGTATAGCCAGCCATTTAATCAATTTTCTGATTGTATATCAATCAAGTCCCATCTTTTTCCTTATTGAATGTTCAGTTTCACTCAGAAAAATTTTACATTTAGACTTTAATATTAAGTCATATTTTCATAATAGGCTAACCCTAACACCCTGAAACTGATACTATTACTGTACCATCATAAGACTTTCTGTCTCTCTATCTAGAGATAGAGAGGGTTATTATAGTTAACTAAAACTAAAACCATAAAAAAAATAGTTTTGTTACTTGAATTGAAATAAAGGATAACGGAAATAATATTTAAAAAATCTGAAACTTATTAGGCTTTTTTTTTTCATCTTGATGCCAGGGCAACATTTCTCATTTTCATTTAGTTTAAATTGATGTGCTAAAACAACTAAAACTAAAACCTAAACAAAATGAATAAAAACTAAATTTATGCATATTTTTAAGAAAGAAAAAAACTAATAAAAAATAGCAAAAATATGCAACTAAATTACTAAAACTAGAACTAAAATAAAAAATGGACCATCTCTTCTACACCTCTTCCCATCTCCGCTCTAATTTCTACCCATTTCCACTCAGGAGAAGCTGAGAGGCATGAAGACATCAGGTGGAAGCCATCTGTCTATCTCATTCCTCTTTCAAGCTGATTTTCTGAATCATATTTCTGTAAAGAGGGTGAGCCACAGGTAGCAGATTGAACTCATATCCCCCGTTTGGGATATCAGAGGAGAGGGTAGATTCCTACAAGAACGTTCCGGTCCACAGACACCTGTGGTCTGCCTGATTACAAGCCCTGACATCTAACACCGAGGGAGTGTGTAATTCGACTGGCATCTGCTGATGAGGCTCGCTGTGTGTGTGTGTGAATGCATGTGTGTGTATGTGTGAACAGCTCATCCATGCAAAACAGCGACCTCGTGTAACTCCTGCGTAGCGTTCATCTGCTTTTGGTCACGTATACACACATACACACAATCACATGCATGCATACATGTAAAGGCATGAGTTTACATGTTTATACCATATAGACACACACATGCAAAATGATAAACAAATTGCCTTGAACAAACCTTCATACCACAAACATCTCAACAAGTACAGATCAAGTGATAACCACATTCACACATGCGCAAATTATGTGCATATGTGCTAAATCAGAAGAGCATCATGTGCACACATTATCGCATTGGGCGTTTGCTGGTGTCAGCTGCCCTGTTAAGGCCAGCAGGCAGAGCAAGGTCAGCACCAGGAACTGGGGCTGAAATAAAAGATTGCATAAGCACTTCACCAAAGAGAATAGAGAGAAGATAGGCTTGGAAAAAGAGGTTATGAGGAGAGAAATGATGAGGAGAGATGATCAGAAAAAAAATTGGATGGGAGGCATGCAGCAGAGGAAAGAGAAAAAATTAATATGAGAGAGGCAAGAGACGGTCAAATGGATTGGAGGAGGATGAATTTGGGCGCAATATCTCCATCCAGATAAAAATCAGAGAGTGGAAAGTAGAAATTAGCCTCTTGGATTGGATTAAATTGATTTTGGAAGGTTGAAGAGCCATCCTGAGACAATAAGTCTATATATGGAGAAATTATAATAATGAAGAAATTAGGAAAATGGCTCACTGTGTATGTGTGTGTGTGTGTGTGTGTGTGTGTGTGTACACTATCATTCAAACATTTGGGGTCTTTTTTGTAAGAAATTAATACTTATATATAGCAAGGATGCATTAAATTCAGAAAGTAAATATATTTTTACAAAAGATTTCTATTTCTGTTACCCTTTATTGCGTACAATGGCTAAATGTATATACATATCTTTTATGCAAAATGTTATTTTTTTGACCTTCATTTATATAAGGGTGGGAAATGGATGCAAACTAAGCACAGCATTGAGTCCTCAATGATTATGAACAAAAGTAGGACGCATTATAGTGCAATAATAAGAGAAATTGCCGAAATTCAAACTTTATATAACAATCCCTCCTCTTTTTTAATGCTCACACGCAATAACCTTGATTGAATCTCATTAAATTTGGCTTCCACATCCTGTCATTTTGTTTTCCACCCAATCAGATTATCTTCTGTCACCAAGCGGTCCATAGAGTATTCCCGTCATCGCAGGAAAGGGGAGACAGTAGTGGACTCACAGATGCGCCTGTAAACTCTGTAGCAGATGGCACTTCCTGTTTGGCCAGACTGCCGTTCTTGTGTGTTTGATTGACATGATGTTACTCTGTCAGCAAATACACACATTGTCCCCTGATTTTACTCTCCATCTCTACCAGAGCGAGAGTGATTTGACCTCTTTCTCTCACACATACATGCACTCTTACCTTTTTCCTCTTTAATGTCGGGGAAGGAAAGCCATGTCCAGTAAAGAGAACTCTTCATTATTTTTCTATATGTATCTCTCTCTTTTACACTCTCTCTCTCTCTCTCTCTCTCTTTGACAGGCATTTTTCAGGTCAACTCACACAGAAAGAAGTATAAAAGGGGTCTAAAAATATCTTTATAATGCATTCACTGACAAAAATGATTTGTTTTGTGAAGTTACACTCCTTTCTACTTTTCCACTTCTATCTGCACCCGTTTAGTTTACAGTGAAATTTAGAAACCCGAGATGCTATTTTGATTCTGCAAGGTTGTATTAAATTGATCAAATGTGACAGTAAAGATATTTAGAATGTTACAAAAGATTTCTATTTCAAATAAATACTGTTTATCAAAGAAAAAAGTATAATGGTTTCCACAAAAATCTTTTTTTTTTTTACATTGATAATAACAAGAATTGTTATTTGAGGACCAAAAATGATTTGTTTCTTGAAGTTACACTCATTTATACTCTTCCTCATCTATCTGCACTTGTTTAGTTTACACTAGAATTCAGAAACCTGAGACCACTAGTGAAAATCTAATTAGCATAAACCAACAATAAAATTTTTTGGAACACAAAAAAAAAGAGTCTTTTTTTTAACATTCTGTTTATTTACCAGTTTAATTTAGATAATGAATCCCAGATTTTCATTGTGGTCTCAGTCTTTTGAAACAAGAGTTTCAAAGGTTAAATGAAATGAGTATATTTTTGATCACAAACATGCAGAACACTTTTTTTCTGGTGTTAAACATTTCTTCTTCTTCTTCTTCTTGAAATTTTATTGGCGGTTGACAAACAACAAAATGGTGTATTTCCGCCACCAACTGGAATGGGGTGTGGATCAAAAATTTACTTCCTTCCCAATTTTCCTTCTTTTTTTTAAATTCTCTCCCACAAATTAGTTATTTTAAGGAACTGAAAAATAAAACCATAGCATTCATTCCATTAATTATTTTGTAAAATATATCTCGGTATAAATTGCATTTTTATTTTTTCTAAATTTTGCATTAGCATCCTTCTTTCAGTCTCATATTTCTGACAGTACAATATAACATGTTCCACTGTTTCTTCTTGTCCAAAAAATCCACACCTTCCCGTATCATGTTTACCCATTTTAAAAAGTGTACTATTTAGTCTTGTGTGTCCAAATCTCATCCTCGATATTACGATCTCATCTCTTCTGTTTTTCCCTGCACTTCTCATCTCTCCCACTTTCCTTTGAATTCTGTAAAACCACCGACCTTTTTTCTCCTTATCCCATTGTTTTTGTGTTAAACATTTATTTTTGTGCTGTGTATGTATAGAAATGCTAAACTTCACGGTTTGCACACAAAGACAAGAGTGTCAACACTGTGTGTGTGTGTATGTGCGAGCAAAGCACCCTCTGTTCCTGTTTCCCTAGAGGGTGTTTGTGTGAGAACATGAACACGTGCCTGGTGTGTTATGCCCTCCTTCCCTCAGGTCCTCTTCTCTACCACCTCTCATATTTTCAAAGCGAGGCGGTTGATAGCTTGACCAGAGCACGAAGAACGTCAGAGAAGGGAGGTGGGACTGAGGTGGGAATGGGAATTCTTGTTTTTTATACCTCAGAGGTTACTTCCTGATTCCTCCACATTGATTTTTCCTTCATCCCCGGAATCCAAACAAGCCGTCAGAACGGTATCAAGTAAAGCTGGAGTTAATGAAAGGCCTGCGAGCCGCAGCAGAACAATGGCGAGAGAGAATATTCACAGAGCTAACATCAAACTTTGATCTTGTAGCCGATTTGTGTCTTTCTTGATATTCTGTGTTTATGATGCTTTTTGTTGTTTGCCTTTGCTTTTCTTTTTTGTCACCTTTTGAACAGAATGAGAACAATAACCTCTTGCTGATTTCTTGTTTTTTGCTCTTTCTTGTTTTCTTTTTTGATTTTTCTCTTGCCACAGTAATCTTTTTTTGAATTTTCTCTTTTCTCTTTTTCCCTCCTTTTTGTCTTAACCCTAGGTCCACTCACAAAAAAACATGATGAATCGACACTGAACCAGCCACGAGATGAAGGTATTTTTGTTGCATGTTTTTCCTTTTTTCTTGTCTTTTTTAGAAAAGTCTTTTTTGGAAAATGAAAAAGCAAACAGCCTTTCCTTGGTAGTGATGAAGAGTATATGAACCACGAGTGCATATATGTATGTGTATGTCTGTGTGCAATGAGCTAAAACTTTCTCTTTGACTTTGAAGAGAGACATGCAACTTCTGAAAGTTGTAGACGATGGCAGAAAAAACACAGTATTTTCATTAAATGAGAGAAGAACTGTGGTTTTGAAATGTAATACTCCGATAGTGCTGTCTGAAGCACAATTTTACAGCAGTTGCTTTATAATGTTTTTCAAGACTCAGAGCGATTATTAGGCTTTAAACTTATCTCCAACTTTTCACCGTGTTTTGTCAGTGTGAATAGTTCTCTGGATGCGGTAGTAAAGACCAGTCAATAAATCTAAGAAATAAAATGCTACCATGGGGAGAAAAGCCAGAAAAACACAGATACACACACACACATGGATCAGCACATGTTGTCCTCTTTTATCTTGGATATTGCTATTAATGTCCTTTTTTAGCTCTTTTCTTAAGAGCAGTGTGTGTTTTTTTGCCCTGATGTTCTTTCTTGTGTTTACGAAAGTTTTTTTTTCTTCTTCTTCTTCCCTCTCATTCTTGCCGGGTTTTTTATAGTTCTTTGATAATGTGAAAAAATAGGATTGGAAAAGCTCTGAAAATAACTTTCATGCAAATTGGCACTCATTGGTTTTATTGTATTGATAAAATGCAAAAAGCTTCCTTAAAAAGGATCCTTAAAAGCTTGTGGCCTCTCTAGAACTGAATTATTGACCCATTTGATTGTAATTAGTACTGAATATAACTAATCTAACTATAACCCAGTCATGACTAGTCTGCATTACCACTTCATTAATAGATTATGAAGATAAGTGTGGAGAAAAAAGATCTGGGATGAAGGACAGCCACAGAGATTGAATGTGAATGTCCATCTGTCCATTTGTCAAATCATAAATAAAAGATATAATTATATACAGTTTAATATTTTTTTACAAGTTAACATAATTAGTATGTATGTTTACTTATGAATTGTTTTACTAAAGGAAGTACAAACCCGATTCCAAAAAAGTTGGGACACTGTACAAATTGTGAATAAAAACAGATAGGACAATTATTTGTACAGCGTCCCAATTTTTTTGGAATTGGGTTTGTATATTTTGCCAGATTAGGTCTGTGGACTTTTTCTTTTTTTTTTTTACAGATGGGGCAAAAATGACAAAATGAGGTTGTCCTTAGTAGGAAACACAAACTTTATAAATCATTAAAATTTTGAGTTTTGGGGTTTGGTTGGTTGAGGTTTGGTCTATCATCAACATAATTAGCTTTGGTACAAGCAATAGAGTTCTGTCTTCATTTAGCTACAATAGGTAAATGTATGTGAGTGTCAGGTGTTTATGGGAAATGCTATTTGTGAACATGGCAGTGTTAAGCTGCTGAAAACAGGATCGATTTATTGCTGAGGGAGAAAGAGTGACATCTGAGCACGAGTTTGTGCATGTGTCCGAGTGAGTGAGTGTGTGATTAGTGTAAGCTTCAGCCGAAGGCCAAGTGTCGAGATAAAGGTGTGTGTCCACCTGAGCCCAGCTCATTATTCAGGCTGTGTCACATCATTATCAAAGTGAACACACACTCAAACACACTTGAAATATACAGCTTCATGCTCACTTTCTCCACCATCTCTCACGCTCCATCTGTGTCACGCACACTTTATAAATTGTTCAGCCAGACAGCATCGAGCACGACCTCTCACTCAACACCAGTCTATCAACACTTCAGTCTAGATCAGGTGGATTGAAAAGCAAAGACTTTAGGACCCTGAATCCATGCATCCCTGTCCACAACAGACCTAACTGCTATGATATAAGCCATCTGTTTAGGGGTTATGCTGTTCATGGCTCACCTCACTCAGGGTCTTTCCTTTTAGTATATATGAGACTTACGCAACAGAGCTGAAAGAATGTTCATGTTTTTTAAGGTTTGGAGATCAGTTAATCTTATTACTCATAAACCAGTTTATCAGCCAGGTTTTTTATTATTTTTTTTTGTTTTGTTTATTATTATTATTATATTTAGAGATATGTTCCCATGTAATCTAAACAACCAAAAATGTTCATACAATTCCCCATATTTGTCAGTTCCAAAGTTTACTGACAGCTTTGGCAATGCAAAAACTATTTTTAAATTTAATGTAAAATAATGTGAGAAATAAGAGTTGTGTCTTTTACTATCATTAAATTATAACATATACACAACCATTCAAACGTTTGGGGTCAGTATAATTTTATTACAGCAATTTTGTTTATTTTTTTATATACATATATAGTATTTATTTTGAAATATATTAGAATAGGTTTATTTTTAAGGTTGTTCTTCATTGGTTAATGAACAAGTTTTTCACGGATGGTTACCCTGAATTACAAAACTGTGGCAACTGCAATCAGCGGCTGATTGGTTGAGGAGCTTCAACCATAGTGCAGCAGCACAACTTTGTGTAGTTAAGCATAACAAAGCTAGATTGGGTGGTGTGTTTGGCAGTAGTTGTATCTTAACTTCTTTCCACAATTTGCTGGCCTTTTTTTTATATTTGTCCATATGACAGAATACATTTTCTAGTGCAGCTCATTGTCACTCACAGCCTCATTTAAATCAGTCACTATTTAAAAAAATTACATCTCATAAATATGATAAGGGAGAGTGACCAAAAACAACATCAGTGTAGTATAACCAGACGTCATGGGAAATGATGCATCACATGCTCAAAGGACAATTATTTTCGCAAGCGACAACGGTGTTCTAGTTCTAATGCTATGACGAAGGTTTGAGCTAAACACGCTAACTGTTCTGTCTTTGGCTGCACAGACGAACACAGAACACTATTTAGAGTCCCAGCCTCAGAGACAAGTGGATTTATTGATTTATTTAATGTATATATCTGCTGCCACACAGATCTAAAATAAACATGCAATTTATTTCCCAGCTGTTTACCTTCACAGACATAACCGACTGTTTTTTGTAACTCACGTGTGTTTTTAACGTAAACTTGTGTGTGAATGAGAACTTAGTTTAGTACTCACATGCTGTGACAGCCACTTTCTGTCCGTGTGCTTCCAATGAGTGCTCTCAGAAAACCGTATATCAGAAGTTTAAACTCATATGGTTTAAAACGCATGATTTCAGCGCGATAAACATGATAATCAGAACCAGAACAGATGTTTTTAGCAGGTACGAGCTGTAACGGCGCAGCTCTATTCTGGAAAAGGGGGCTGGGAGCAGCAGCTCATTTGCATTTAAAGAGACAGGCCCGAAAAACAGCGTGTTTCTGCTTCCACTCAAAATAGATATTTTCAAAATTATATAATAAATGATTTGTGGAGTATTTTGAGCTGAAACTTCACAGACACATTCTGGGGACACCAGAGACTTATATTACATATTGTAAAAAGGGACATATGTCTCCTTTAAGATGCGTATAGTGAGAAGCAGTGTTGGTTTAATTTAATTTATATACTATAAATAATACTTATTTTAATTTTAGCTTGTTTTAGTCATTTTGTTATGTGCTTTTTGTTTAGTTTTTTTCTATTTAACTTTATTTTTAATTTCCATTTTCATAATCTTAGTACTTCAACTTAAATTAATTTTAATTCCGTTAGTTGCCAAGGCTACTCTTTTTTTTTTTTAAGTTAAATGGTTTTATTTTATTTCAGCTTTATTTAAATTAAGGAAAGCCATTTTTTATAGTTTTAGTTTTAGTTAACAGTAACAACTCTGGTGACAAGACGTTATGTGCTATATGTTTAAGTAGGACAGCAATCCTTCAGATAAAAACAAATTGACAGCAAATCTCTACAAGTGGGATGATTCCACAGCATATAGATTTGCTCGTTTATTTACTTGAGCTAAAAGGCACCTGTCAGAGTTTGCCTCCAGATTTAGGCCTAATTGATCATATTCTCAATATTTTTTTATATTTGACATCTAAGCATTTTGTCTTCTCAATTTTTTTGAAAAATATTTATGCAGCATAATATAAGCTACATAATAGGAAGTAGCATAGTTTAAGTTTGCAAAGAGACCATTGAAAACTAACTTTGCTGTTGTTGACACATCGTGATGAGATGTTCTGTAACCTCTACAGTGTTCAGGACTGCACATACATTCATCATTAGAACTCTAGTGCCACAGAAGTGCCGACACACTCCTGCAAGCAATAGATTTGCTGTCGACCTGAACGCACACACAAACACACACACACAGAGTTCCCTTTGGGATTGATTGTGTGACACAGAGTGTGGTGTGTGTGTGTGTGTGCGTGTGTGTGTGCGCGCGTGCGTGTGTGTGTGTGTGTGTGTATGTGTGTGTGTGTGCGTGTGTGTGTGTGTGTGTATGTTTGTGCACTCGTGCTGTGTCTGATGAAGGTGCTGAGCTGGAATCACCTAGTGCAGTGGTTCTCAACCTTTTTTTCCACTGGGCTGCACTATGGTCCAAGTCTCACATCACGTGCAAGTCTCACGGGCCGCACGCATATCATTTACACATTACGTCACCAATACAAACCAACCAGATTTATAATAGCCTATTATAGCCTAAATATTATGATATTTAATCGATTACGTTCATTGAAAAATAAATAAATAATTATACTCACCATTAATAAAACACCTGATGCTGTCAGGAGCTGACCAATTTTGTGAAATTCGGCTCGAAAGGAGTAACAGCACAATGAAGTTGCGATTGTAAGTTGCAGTCTGTAAGACGCGCGACATTGCAGAAAATGTGCATTCACAAATGTAGCCTATGTTGATCCAAATATGGAAAGCACGTTCAAATGTAATAATCTGAGGTTCTCTCCAGAGATGTTTTGCCACATTTCTGCAATTAAGAATGATTGCTGCATAGTTATAGGTCTTTCCTTTTGCCTGAACTAGAGCCCTGCATTTCAGCCCGGGCCCAACGGGCCCCGACTTTTTTTATGCCCCTCGGGCCAGGCTTCGGGACAATTTTCAAGTCATAGTTCAGACACGGGCCGGGCATCGGGCTTGTTTTAGGCTTCTCCTATTTTTATATTTTAGACATCCATCAATTAGTGATGAAAAAAAATTTTGCTGCACTGGTGGAAACAACATGAGACCGTGCCATGCAACACGAGATCGACATGTTTAGTGTCCAGCAGCAGCGAGCTTGCTGTCAGTGCAGCTGAACAGTTCTGCGTTCAAATAGGCTCACAATAGGCTTATAAGCTTGCCGCAAAGCACCAGCAAAAGTAATTACCATGAATGTGTCAGGGGGGAAACAGTAAGGAGATATTTGAATTATTTACAAATAAACTAGTGTTTTCTGAGTCGGTTTCGCAAGGAAAGTTGTCGATCCTATGCATTTTTACGGATTATGATTATAATTAAAGAGTTTTTGTTTTTGATTTGTTTTATTTAGCTAAGTAGTAATTTAAAGCTTTCTATAGATATATTTATCATGTCTGTGTGGCATGTTTTTGCTGGGTTTCGGTTCATTTTTGTAAGCACTCCTGTTCAAGACGAGACGGCAGAAAGCGCATCATGTTTGATATCCACTGAAAAAAATGCAAGTGATCGCGCTGGTGCTTCCATGTCCTGCAAAGCGTGCTTTAGCTTCCACTCTCCGCACAAACTATTGGATATAGCGCACATTTATCTAGGTTTAACGTTAAAACATTGTTATATGCTTGAACTGTTTTATATCTATAGATTTTATTTTAGGCAAGTCGTGATGATTTGAGAAGACTAAATTGATCAAACATAGGCTATGATCAGTTTACTGTCTGCCGCTGGCCACTTGGTCGTTACTTTAAAAAACAAAAACTCATATTTAAGACCAAAAAATGCTCCAAACGTTCTTCTAAATTAACTTAATAAAAAAACTAAACATACAAAACTGAGCTATTTTAATGGCTGAAACAGTAGTATAAGCTGTTTTGGGAGAAGGGGGAAAAAAGACGGTCTTGGGCCGGTAATTCTGATAAGCTGGCAGACACGGGCTGGGCTAGGGCCTGAGCGGGGCTAGGGCCTAAATTTGAGGCCCGTGCAGGGCTCTACCACTCGCGTCCGGTGTAGACACGGTGTAACATTGGTTTTGCTTTGTTTCACAGAACTAATCTTTGCCTGGGTTGTGTACGTATGTGTGGGGTGGAGCTATCATATTAGGGTCAAGACCCTTTTGGGGTAGGGACATGTTTGTTTTGGTGATTTCAAATGTCAACATTGGCTACCAGAAATCGCTTAACCCACCTTTAATAACTTTTGTAGCAAATTAAACTATTGCTCATTGTTAATGTTAGTGCATTAACTAAGGTTAACTAATAAGATCTTATTGTAAGGTGTTACCTATTGGTCTTTATAATTCTTTTGCACTTTAATCTGCGTGAAATAATTTACTTCATACATTTTTTGTGTGTATTGCAGTTACTTTTTGTTATAAGAAAAAAGTTATTAAAACTGTTATACTTTATTATGAAAACACTTTTTTGCAACTAAATTTCAATATAAGACGGGCTCGGGCCGGTAATTCTGATAAGCTGTCAGCCAAGGGCCAGGCTAGGGCCTGAACGTCATATATTTGAGGCCCGTGTAGGGCTCTAGCCTGAACATCTTCAAGTGAGTGGCGGGGAAAACCGAGAGTTGATGCCGAAAGTCCAGCACTCTCCTACCTTCACTGCTGCGACTACACTTGTTTGTATGCGTTCCTTCACTGGCATTTTCCACATTTTGTTTTTTTCTCCCTTAATAACAAATGTGTGCATTCTGATGCTCAATTTTACCGAACTAATGGATGCTGATGATTATTTGAATTGAATTCTGCCAAAGTGTTCACTTGTAAGTGTTCGTTAAATGCGTAAGCCTACGTGAGTACAGGTCTGCTCATGTCTGAAAATATAATATGAAAAACAAAATTATTTTACATAACAAAAACATTATAGCATATATTTGTTTAGTACATTTTTAAATTAATGTAAAAACTAAAATGAATTGTAAAACTGAAAGTTATTTTTTTAAATTGTGTTCAGCATGGTAGGCCGCATTTGAATTTGTGACGGGCCGCGGGGTTGAGAACTACTGATCTAGAGAGTGATCCGTCATGTTCTCTTGCAATTTGCCGATCCCTCTCTCTCTCTCTCTCTCTCTCTCTCTCTCTCTCTCTCTTTCTCTCAGTTTTTATAAACACATTTTCTGATCTCTGTTCAGGGACAAATTGTGCCGCACTTTGAGTGCTGATGTCTAACTTTGTTGAAGTCGTGGCCTAATGGTTAGAGAGTCAGACTCGTAACACAAAGGTTGTGGGTTCGAGTCTCGCAGGGATTGTAGGTGGGGGGAGTGTACAGCGCTCTCTCCAACCTTCAATACCATGACTGAGGTGCCCTTGAGCAAGGCACGGAACCCCCAACTCCTCCCCGGGCGCCGCAGCATAAATGGCTGCCCACTGCTTCGGGTGTGTGTTCACGATGTGTGTGTGTTCACTGCTGTGGGTGCACTTTGGATGGGTTAAATGCAGAGCACTAATTCCAAGTATAAATCCATACTTGGCCACATGTCACGTCACTTTGAACTATCCGCATGTTCTCTTTCATTAGCATTAGTGAACCTACCTCCATCATCCACAGAGTGCAGCGCCTTACAGTGTTGTTGTGTTTGCCTAGGGGCAAACACCACCACCCACACATTACTTATACATTACACCACAGAACAACATCTACTGCTTGTTCATTTTGTAAGTTAGAGGATTTAAAGTGAGGCGGGAGGAAAGAGAGAACAAAAGTGTTGAACCGGAAAAATGGCCCGACAGGAACATTAAAGGCAGAAATAATAGAATGAAAGGAGAGATTCACTTACCTGTACAACCATTACAGTAGAGATAGAGGAAGAGAGGTATGTCCTACTTATGTCAGATCTCTGTCTAAGAGAGCAGGTTAGACGAGCTGGCAGGGAAAGACACAGCGAGATAGAGAAAGAGAGAGAGAGCAAGTGTTGATCAAATCACAGTGACATTGTAATAGAATAATTCATGTTTGAGTTTCACCAGCGAGCTTTTCAACAGACATTTTCAAAGAGGGAAACAGCAGTGTACTCGCAACATCTCCAACATTCAAATGTATTGATTAGTAATAAATATGCTGGGACACAACCAGAGACTCTTGGTGTCACTGACTCCTTCTGGCTTTCTTTTATTATTCTCAATAGACACCTAAAATGTTTCATCTCTTTCTGAAAGACATATATCTTGATTTTTATAGTCCATAATTGAAAGGGGAGTTTCACTTATGTATTTATTGTTATAAATAACAAATTATATATTATTTATTTAATTTAAATTATACATTGTTTGATATTGCTAAAATCATATTTTTTAAAGTCACTAATTTTAATTTTAAATTATTTACTATGGAATATTTTACATAAATGATGTAAAGAAATTCATAGGCACTTTTGCTTGTCTGTAAAACTAATTTCAAACATTTAAACATAAGCTTATACATCAAAAAGGTATTTAAGAATGTATGAAATTCTCTCAGTTTTTATAAACACATTTTCTGATCTCTGTTCAGGGACAAATTGTGCCGCACTTTGAGTGCTGATGTCTAACTTTGTTGAAGTCGTGGCCTAATGGTTAGAGAGTCAGACTCGTAACACAAAGGTTGTGGGTTCGAGTCTCGCAGGGATTGTAGGTGGGGGGAGTGTACAGCGCTCTCTCCAACCTTCAATACCATGACTGAGGTGCCCTTGAGCAAGGCACTGAACCCCCAACTCCTCCCCGGGCGCCGCAGCATAAATGGCTGCCCACTGCTTCGGGTGTGTGTTCACGATGTGTGTGTGTTCACTGCTGTGGGTGCACTTTGGATGGGTTAAATGCAGAGCACTAATTCCAAGTATAAATCCATACTTGGCCACATGTCACGTCACTTTGAACTATCCGCATGTTCTCTTTCATTAGCATTAGTGAACCTACCTCCATCATCCACAGAGTGCAGCGCCTTACAGTGTTGTTGTGTTTGCCTAGGGGCAAACACCACCACCCACACATTACTTATACATTACACCACAGAACAACATCTACTGCTTGTTCATTTTGTAAGTTAGAGGATTTAAAGTGAGGCGGGAGGAAAGAGAGAACAAAAGTGTTGAACCGGAAAAATGGCCCGACAGGAACATTAAAGGCAGAAATAATAGAATGAAAGGAGAGATTCACTTACCTGTACAACCATTACAGTAGAGATAGAGGAAGAGAGGTATGTCCTACTTATGTCAGATCTCTGTCTAAGAGAGCAGGTTAGACGAGCTGGCAGGGAAAGACACAGCGAGATAGAGAAAGAGAGAGAGAGCAAGTGTTGATCAAATCACAGTGACATTGTAATAGAATAATTCATGTTTGAGTTTCACCAGCGAGCTTTTCAACAGACATTTTCAAAGAGGGAAACAGCAGTGTACTCGCAACATCTCCAACATTCAAATGTATTGATTAGTAATAAATATGCTGGGACACAACCAGAGACTCTTGGTGTCACTGACTCCTTCTGGCTTTCTTTTATTATTCTCAATAGACACCTAAAATGTTTCATCTCTTTCTGAAAGACATATATCTTGATTTTTATAGTCCATAATTGAAAGGGGAGTTTCACTTATGTATTTATTGTTATAAATAACAAATTATATATTATTTATTTAATTTAAATTATACATTGTTTGATATTGCTAAAATCATATTTTTTAAAGTCACTAATTTTAATTTTAAATTATTTACTATGGAATATTTTACATAAATGATGTAAAGAAATTCATAGGCACTTTTGCTTGTCTGTAAAACTAATTTCAAACATTTAAACATAAGCTTATACATCAAAAAGGTATTTAAGAATGTATGAAAAATTATGTATTCTGTATGTCACTGTATGAATTTTGTCAGAGATCACTTTTTTACACATCTTTTACAATATAATCTGCAAAAATGTAATATGTACTGTATAAATTGCGGATAACATTTAGAATAACAGACATTGAAACTATAAAATAAGTGTGTGTGCACATACATTTTAAACTTTACCAGTGCATTTCAATAGGCCCTAAAATAAAGCTGAAAATTTTTTAATCCTGATCAATATCTGTCGGTGTTTCCATTGAGAACTGCAGTGTTCAGTAAATGTCTTTAAATTGCCAGTAATTTCATGTAATAAAGCTTATTCACCCATCAGCACATGCAGATAAGATTTCTCTGGAACTTTTTTCTCATTTCTCAGTATTGAACTAGCGAATCCTAAAAGTAAATTCATGTGGGTTCCAGTCACAGGCTTGAACAGGATGCTGTGTTTTTTCTGGTTCACCAGTCAGTGATGCTTCTCTCTTGTCAACAGGCCAGACAGCGGTACTCTTCACAGCGCTTCTCTGTAATCTAAATGAGAGGAGAATGGAGATAGATTTAATGAAGCTCGTCCAGTCAAGCGGCCCGCCATTCAGATTCCCTCAGAATTCACTGCCAATTAAATGGGGCTTGCTGGATGAGGGGAAGTTTATGGAGAAAGGGGAGACAGGGACTTAACGAGGTTAAATTAGGACACCCTCTCCACGCACTCACACATTCCCACAACGACTGCCAGGAGAGTCCAGTCTATTAGTGTTGGTCTCGCCATTATCCTGAAATAAACAAGTGTGCATGCAAGGGAGAAAGAGAAGAGAGAAAGTGGGAGAAAAAGAATGAGGGTGAAAAATAATGAGCAAGAAAGGAATTGAAAAATGAGTCCTTCATATGTGCTTTTGTGATAGTTCCTGTGTGGTTTGATTTGGGTGTGTGTTAAAGTGCATGGTTGTTATTCATGGTTGAACAACTTCTGCATGACTAGATCTCAGTAATTGATCCTCTTTAAATAAAAACAAATCAAGTCAGCTCAATTTAAGCATGCTATTTTGGAAGCCCTTTAAGAAGTCAAGGAGAGAGAGAGAGAAGTGCTGAGACGAGTACCGAGTAATAGCATGAGAAAGATTTAAAAGGTTTAGTGTACCCTAGTTGTTGTTTTTTATATGAAAAATTTTATGAAGAATCATTATGCAGCTCATAGTAAGTTCAAAGTAACCACATGAACCAAGCTCCAAAATCAAGCTCCAAAAATGACCAAAAACACAGTAAAAGTAACATAAATGTGGTCCGTATGATTTGTGTGCTATATTCCAAGTCTTCTGAAGCCATATGGTATCTTTTTGTGTGGTACAGATTGAAATTTAAGCCATTATTCATTAATAATCTGCCTTTTAAGTGAGCACTTAACTCAGTAACTGTTGCTAGAGTTCAAAGATTCTCAAACACAGTGGTTGTGTAAGATTATCAGTGAATAACTTACATTTCAGGTCCATTTATCACAAAGTTATTGTATGAATAATTATATCATGTACAAGTCATATAGACTAATTTTATAGAGCATTTTTGTCCTTTTGGAGCTTGACAGACATGAAGCTTGACAAAAGAACTGTGTGGGAAAAGAGAAGTGTGAAAATTCTCCTTGTATGCTCCACAGAAAAATATAAATTATGACAGAATTTTAATATTGGGGTGATGTGTGTTTATAAATAGAGAGAAGAAGGGGGAGGATGTGGTGAAAACTGAAAAATGAAAATGGGGGGGAAAACAAAAGTGTACAGAAAGAAGTGATGGCGTTCATAAGTCCTATAGTAGGAGATCATAAATAAGATGAATAGAACCCTTGTTTCTGTGGATGTATGAGGAGGCCATGGGGATGAAAAGATAGGGAGGTCTTTGTTTCAGAGAAAAACGCTTCTCTCTCTTCTTCACTGTATTTGACCCCCCCCCCCCCCCCCC
>NW_015506140.1:322339-334837 GCF_001515645.1 Sinocyclocheilus grahami
TCAAAAAAAAACCCTCCCCTCCTTTTTTCCCGTTTTTTTCCCCCCCCCCCCCCCCCCCTCTCTCTCTTCTGTATCAAGAATGTTATTGGGAATTCTTCTGTCTTGAATTCAGACAAACTGAGATCACATGCAAACAGTGCTGTTGTGCTTAAATGAGTGTAGGTGAATAATTCACCCCAAAGTGAAAATTCCATCGTTTTCATTTGACATTCACTAGTCAATGTCTAGTTTAGTTGTATAGAAAAGAACAGCTTGAGTGGCATAAGGGTGAAGAAATGATGCTAGAATTTTCTTTTAGGCTTTTGCACATGTGAAATAAAAAGGTGCATGTGTGTTGTCTGCATATGTGCATTTAAAGACAGCATGACGTATTCATAACCCCTACTGCAGAGTCGATGTACATTAGAGCAATATTTTTCTCTGTCTTATCCTACTGAGTGCTCTTTACAATATTGATCCATGTGTAAGAGAGACAGTCTGACTCCAGCCTGTAGTTAAAATGTTGATCGTCAGTTTCTCAAATGCCCTGTTTTCTGCTCCTTCAGACCTCCTCCACCCCACCAAAAGCTCCCTCCTGTAATCTCTCTCTCCTTTTGTGCTCTTCTCCATTCTTTCAATCACGTGTTGTATCTTTCATTCAGTATAACGATGAGACTGAAGAAAATCAGAGTTAATTTCCACAGCTGTAATAGTGTAATAGCATTGCGGTTTTTATAACCACGAAAAGTAACTCTTGCTTTACTGCAAAAACAGCAGCAATCTCAGGTAGTCCTCTAAAAAGGTATGACCAAATATGGTACAATATCGTATTATAAATATCGTATTATAAAAAAAATTATCTATCTATCTACTGTATCTATCTATGTTTTGGTGGTTGGAGAAAAAAGTTATCTATCCATCATTAACTTCTGATGTTTGAAAACATGTATTGTATTGCAGTTCCTATACCTAATACCCTCAGAAGTAACTTTTTTATATATAAATAATTTACTCTCCAAAGCCATTTTTACCTGCATTTATTGTTTGATGGCTGTTAATTTTGGACCCTGCGCATGCACATGCAACCTTGGACCCTGCGCATGCACATGCACCCAGAGGCGGCATTCAAACACTCAATCAGTACCATAGATCTGTGTTCATCATGATTCATTTCCAACCAGTTTTTTTCCTCACTGCCTCTCTCTAACCCTTTTAATAGATTCATTTCAAGTCTCAATGTGTTCTGTCTTATAACCACCAAAACATCCTGTTCTTTTATTTTGCCCCCTGGTGTCCTCTCGTCCTCACATTCAAACACTGCAAACATACCGTAAAATGGGTGTACAAAGGGAGGACGAGTAGGTCTGCAAGCACACTGTGAGATGGAGGGAGAGAAAGAAACACATGGAGATTAGAAGGGAGGAAACAGGGGCCGATATTGAGGAAAAGTAGGAGAGGGCGTGAAAGGGAACGATCTAAAAAAACAAAAAAAACAAAGGAACATGCATACTCAGATAGAGAGGCCCACAGGAGCTTGCTGCTCACCTCTGATCCTCTCATGCTGAACGGAGACAATGGTGTGATTAGAAACAAACTTGTGTTTACTGCTCAGTGCGTTCGCATGTGTGTGGGTGAACCCACAAACACGCACACATTCTGCCATTATGTCCCTCTGATGGTGGCGAGCCTCTATCTCTTGTGTGAACTTAATTAGCTCTGAATCCATTAGACACAGCCACATAGACAATTCCTTCCTCTATTCTCCTGTCACCCGCATCCAATTAAACTGGTGCTAAAACACAATGGCATATTTCTCACTTGAGACAACTCGGCCCGATAGGCTGGCTACCAAATGTCATCATAGCTAGCGCTTGTAAATTTTGTGTTCACTAGAGCGAATTCCAAAAACTTGTGATTTTGAACATATAAATGTGAAATGTATCCTTTTTTGTGAGTTAATTTGGTTTTGTATACTAATTTGATTGACAGACCATGACTGACAGTACAAAAGACTCCATTAGTATGTATTATGTTGGCTTGACAAAGTTTTATATAGACCTCATGGACAGAGCAGAATGATAGATGGACCGATAGGTAGAACGACAGATAGATAGAATGATATATAGAAAGAAAGAAAGAAAACAGACAGACGATAGATAGATAGGTAGATAGATAGATAGATAGATAGATAGATAGATAGATAGATAGATAGATAGATAGATAGATAGATAGATAGATAGATAGATAGATAGATAGATAGATAGATAGATAGTTTAACTGATCTATCTATCTGTCTCTCTGTTGTTTTGTCATTCTACTGTATCATTATATCCATCATATCTATCATTCGTTTTATCTATTGTTCGACCTGTTTTTCGTTCTATCTATCGTTTGGTCTGTCTATGTTCTATCTATCATTCATTGTATCTAACGATCGTTCATTTGTTCTATTGTTTGTTCTATCATTCTGCTGTTCTGTCTTTAGTTCTATCTCTCGTTTTTTCTATTACTCTATTTATCAGTCTGCTTAACTTTTTTCCAACCACCAAAATAATATGAGCAACAAAATCAAAATGTCTTCAATTAATTGAATTTAAAATGTTATTGAATTTTATTATTCCTTGGTCTTAAAGGGATAGTTCACCCAGAAATATTCACCCAAAAATATTCTGTCATCATTGGTAACCAAACATTTGACGGTAGCCATTGACTTCCATAGTATTTTTTTCCACTATGGAGTAAATTCTGTAGTTCTGTAATTTTCATTTTTGTGTGAACTATCACTTTAATGACAATACAGTTTCAGGAAGTATTTTCCATTGGCAGGAGTTCATTTTGGAGCCTGTGTGCATTTTGGAAAAGTGTTCTGGTTTGACCATGATTGAAACAAATTTGTGGATCACGTGGCACTTGGAATCGCACATTTCGAAAATGTGTGTTCATGTCACAGCATCTGTGTGTCTGTCTAGTCATGTATGACAGTATTTGTCTGTATGTGTTTTATGGATGAATAAGTTAGTAATCCTTCTTGACTGACCGTCTGTTTGATGCTCTAATCTAGCAACGCTTTGGATACATTTGTTTTTGTGTGTGTTGGCTCCTGCATCTTGGAGCACCTGACTTTATCAGTTATCTGCTTTAATGAAATCGACTAAGATTCAGATGATGATTGAAGGTGTCAAGGGGTTAGAAAAGTGAAAGTATGTGTGTCTGTATAATAGATCTCCATGGCAACAGTCAATGGGAGCGAGTCACATTGATGGAATGGCCTCTGCTGGGTAGATGGGGAAATCAAATTGAGGCAGTTACTATAGCGACACTTCATTGCAGCTGCCTCTGCATATGTTTCGGTGTGAGTGTGTGTGTATGTGTTGTTATATCTTGAAGAGTAATAGCTTATTGATGTCTAAAGTGACCTAACGTCTAGCTATTTACTCTCAAACAAAGGATCCAACCATCGTCCTCAGATAAATAAAATAAAATAAAATGTGTAGTTTCACAAAGTGACTCATATCATTTATTCTTTCTGTAGCTCTCACTTACACAACACTCTCTTTCCCCTCATTTTGACTTTTTTTAGACATCCGTGACCGCAGGAAGAAACCAGTCATGCTGTTCATTCACGGCGGCTCTTATATGGAAGGAACCGGAAACATGTTTGACGCCAGTGTTCTTGCGGCATATGGGAACGTCATTGTAGTCACCATGAACTATAGGCTGGGAGTTCTGGGTAAGTGTACTTCATTTATTTTCCCCATTAACTCTTCATGCAGATCTGAAATTGCAGGAGGCACAGAAGCTGCTCCATATAGCAGTGATCTACAATCTGAAGGCTGTTCTGACTCATCAGGTTATTTAATTTTAATTTTTTTTATTTATGCTACTTTTTTATATCATGTTTATGCACACAGCTTTGGGATTCATTTATTTTATTTCAGTTATTTTTTTTAGTGAGTCAGTTCATTTGAACTGTTCATTTGGACATTTGGACTGTTCATGTAAATCAAGTGCTTCACGTTTTGTTCATGTAGTTACTGTACATCAAGCAAAGGTTTTTGTCTGAACAAACCAATTTACGGATTCATTTGAGGAAGTTTTACTGCTTTGTTTATGTGAGAATTATGTCAATGACTAGAATTTATAAGGAAAAGAGGGAATGAGATGAGGGAATACTGATTTTAAACTCAGTATTAAGGGCATGTGCATTAACTGCCAGGCAACATTCCGACTACTCAACTCTAATGTGGGGTCACTTTTAGCAGGTCTGGTCAAAATAGTTAACTTTTAGTTAATGGTTAAATCTGGCTGAATTGAGCCATTGATTTTCTACAGAAAAAAGCACTAGCAGATCCCACAGTGCTCCAATTACAGGCTATAGGTCAATTTCTGCTTAATTGTTCTTATTATATAAAAGTTGCTTATGTGAAAGTGAATCCTGGATCAGAATAACTCCCCAGGGAAGCTACCTGCTATTGTCATTATATGCATAGTTCAGAAGTGTGCAAGTTTCTTAGGGGTAATATGAGGTCTTATGAAAGCGTTTTTAAATTAAAGTGCTAAATCCTTTCTCATTTCCTCTCTCTTTCTCTCTTTTATTATTTTACAAGTCTGAAATATTGAAGAGTGATATATTCATGCAGATTAGCTTTGGCTCTGACAGGTTTATTGGGCCACAGCAGTTAGAAATATATTTGTCCATTTCTTACTTTAACTGCGGCACTGCCCAGAGCGGGGATAAGGCGGCCTTTAGATTTGCACTTAATAAAAAAAAAAAATGACAAGGAAATAAAAAAGAAAGGCGCTTGAGATGTTCAAAGCATTACTGCTAAACTGCAGAATAGCTGGTGCCAGTTTGAATTCGTAATACTTGTAATATATAACATACACACAAATACAGCTGAAGGGCTGAGGCTGAGTCAGATGGTTCTAAGGCCCTGGGTGTGGTGCTTTAGCATTTTGACTTTCTCTGGCATATTAGCGCATTATGTACTTGGCTCTGGAGCTTAGTGCAGATAGTGAAGCTTAGAAATGTCAGCCTCTCAGCTCAGTTCTTCCTGCCATGCAAAAGAGAGTGCTTATGTTTGTTTGCGAATGCCTGTTTCTCACTACCTGTTTGTCTTCTCATAGACTCAAGACTTTCCCCTCTAGATATAATGCAAAGCACAAGTAATTTAAATTGATGCAGAGAGAGAGAGAGAGAGAGAGAGAGAGAGTGTGTGTGTATGTGTGTGTGTGTGTGTGTGTGTGTGTGTGTGTGTCTAAAATATTGATGAAAAATGTCTGTCTGGTGCAACGAGCAGTGAAGCCGCATTGGGATTAGTGGTGACCTGTTTATTTAAATAAAAATATAAATTTGCTTGTTCATGGAGCAGTGTTGCGGAGTAACTAACTAAAAGTAGAGACACTAACTGATAGCTTGTTAGTAGCTAAGCTGTTTTCAAACCAGTGTAGCTTTTTCATTAAAGGGGTCATGAACTGAGAAATCAAAATTCCCTTGATCTTTTGACATATAAGAGGTCATTGTACTATAAAAACATCCTGTAAGTTTCAGAACTCAAAACGTTCTTGTTAGTCTAAAAACAGCTTATATTGAAGCCAATCTGCCAATATGACAGGTTGCGGAATTTGCCACTTTATGACGTAAGAATGTAGTTAAACCCCGCCTTTTGTGCACTTCATTTTCTCCGCTTATTCATTTACAAACAAGGCACAATTCGACGCAGGATTTTCAGAGAGATTGAAACTAAAAGACGATGTTGTGCCGACTATATTGGATCCGACAGTAATGTCGCACCACACAACTGTTTTTATTACATGGTCACTATTGCTTTGTCTGTTATTACAGAATGTTTGATATGCATTCAGTATTTATGCGTTTTTAACCTAAATCAAAGCAGCCATCTATGATGGAAGTAGGCTGTCAAACATACACAACTTTTAGCCAATCATAGCAGTGGGCATTTACTTCCGAGTCTACAATCCGCCACACCTATTTAAACAGAGCATTCTGATGAGGGGTGTCAAAACAGAACAGAAAATAGCCTGTTACTTCTAAATTATGTTTTAAATGTAAAAAATCTTGATAACATTATAAGTGAACCATAGAGAACAGTACAAAATAAAAACAAAGGCAGTTCATGACCCCTTTAAAACTATTTGTGACCTTGCTACATTGCATATCTACATAAAAAATTTTATCATCACATTGTTTGCACATGAATCTTTTTTATGTGCTCTCTTAAATGGTTCTTTCTCGCATACAATTTGAACTGCACATTTAAGTTTAGCAAACTGATTAATTGGGTTAATTTGAAACAAGTGGTTCACTTTTTGTGAACCAGCTTGTTTAAATTGGGGGGTTATTTTTTATGGTAACATTTTATGTTAACAAACAGTATCACTAAAATAAATCTCTGTTTTATTTGAGGCTCTGTACTGAAGTTCTTATGAGATTTCTTTTTTAAACTATATTTAGGTAAACCATGTTCTTCATCACTGTTAAACTGGTATAGAATTTGGTGTGTTTTCTAGTTTTAATGGTTGTATTTAATACAAAATTATCTTTTAATTTTGGTTTAATGCTGTCACCCAGCATTGAGATCACTGTTGTTATACTGTTGTCAGTAAGATGTATTTAAAAGAAATAAATACTTTCATATGGCAAGGCTGCATTAAATTGACAGTACAGACATTTCAAATGAATGCTGTTCTTTTAAATTCTCTATTCATCCAAAAATTCTTTAAAAAGCATCAGGGTTTCCACAGAAATTTTAAGCAGCACAACTGTTTTCAACATTGATAATAATAAGAAATGTTTCAGGAGCACCAATGCAGCATATTAGAATGGTTTCTGAAGGATCGTGTGGCACTGAAGACTGTAGTAATTCAGCTTTGCCATCACAGAAATACAGTAAATCACATTTTAGACTACTATAAATTAAAATATAAAACAGTTATTTTGAATTGTAATGATATTTTACAATATTACTGTACCATTTTACTGTATTTTTGATCAAATAAATGCAGCCTTATAGGAGACTTCTTTCAAAAACCAAAAAATCTTCGTCCCCAAACTTTAGTGAATGATAGTGTATATAAAAATATGGTTCCCCATCATAGCCTCTTTAGAAGCCTATAGTTTAGCTAAGTACTTTTTCAAAAGGCAAGCTTTACTTTAAGTCATTATCTTGAGTCGTGCCAAATCTGGACCTCAAGGACACCTGGTGCATGCAAGTCTCCACAAAGGAAGGATATGATGCAGGATTTATAGCAGCAGTGACAGGACACAATTAACATCAGCACATCTCATCATGCACTGGCAGCAGTGTTCCGTCGTTATGCCCCTCCTCCACTATCAGCTTCTATCATGAGCCTGGATGGGGGCCAGCAATATGAGCACTGAGGCGACAGTGATTCAAGGAATTGCAGATCCTCTATCATCGTGGGCCGTCATCTGAAATGAGAATGAGTGACGTGAATCAAACTATAATTTAGATAAAACCATTGGCCTGCACACAGTCTGTCACTTGTTCAGTCACAGATGCTTTGCTCATTAGAGTTATGGATTCAATTTATAGTCAAACCACATCCAACTGAAAGAATTCGATTTCATTTTTAGACTTTAGGAAGATTGCATAATTCATTCATTTAAAGGTTGTATAGTTCCACAGGTCATTTGAAGGTTGTGTTGGTCGTTTGAAGATTATATAAGCCACTGGAAGGTATTTTTAATACTCCATAGCTGCCAGAGATATTATTTTATAGACATTGTGTTGTGCTTACTGTCCAAGGTCATGTATACCCTATAGTCATTCGACTGGCTTTGCCAAGTGTCTGAAGGGCAAACTGGGACTCAAAAGCAGCTACTGACCCGTCACAACCATTGAATCAATACATTTTCACTGTGTTCTGATAAATCTTAAATAGCCATATTCGCATTGAAAAATCACCATTTTTAAATTACAGTCAATAAAAAAAAACATTGTTTATATAAAGTAATCAGTAACACTTTACAAAAAGGTTGAATTTGTTAACATTAGGTAATGCATAGGAAAATTTATTAAATTGGTTAATGTTAATTTTACACATACATTTTTAACATTTCAAAATAAATTAACATTAGGTTGATATATTATAAATGTACTTACTGTAAATAAATGTACTTACTGTAAACTAATGTTCTTTATTAAATGTAAAAAAAATTACATTTATTAAGAATTTTACATTTATTAAATGTAGAAAAAAAGTTTTTCATTGTTAGTTTGTGATTCTTAATGCATTACCTAGTGGTCATCTATTGAACCTTATTATAAAGTGTTACAAAGTGAAACCTCAATTAGATCAGGCAGTCTCATTGTTCAATCCTGGATGAACGTTATTTCTGTAAAAACATTTTTGAAGTATGTAACAATTTATTGCATTTCTACGTGATTTTACTGGTGTTAAGTTTCTATGTGATTTTACTGGCATTAAGTTATGATTCTTAATGCATTAACTAGTGGTTACCAAATTGAACCTTATTATACAGTGTTAGAGAGTGTAACTTCAGTTAGATCTGGCGGTCTCTTATTTAAATCCAGATTACATTTATTTCCATTTTTATCGAGTATGAAACCTTTGATCACATTTTTTATGTGATTTTCCTGACTTTATTCATTTGCCCTGTATTGTATGATAGTGCTGGGTCAGAGTTCAACTTGTTGAGTCAGAGTCGAGTCCTAGTCTTTAACCAAGTGATTTTGAGTGAGAGATGTTTATTAATGTCTTTTTATCTTAATGTTATGCTGTTACCTATATATATATAGTCGCAAGTCCAAGTACCCCAACTCCGCTGTATGGTGCTATTAACATTAATATCCAGTGAAACTGATGTGGATACTCAAAATTAGTAGTTGAGTTACACATCTAAAATCTAAAAGAGCCAGATTGTGGATGACAGAACTTTAATATCCTTTATGTCTTCGTATGTGATTTGTTTAAATTGGTTTTGACAACTGACCCACAAGTCTGTTAGCTCAGCTATATACAGTGGGTACGGAAAGTATTCAGACCCCCTTAAATTGTTATATTGCGGCCATTTGCTAAAATCATTTAAGTTAATTTTTTTTCCTCATTAATGTACACACAGCACCCCATATTGACAGAAAAACACAGAATTGTTGACATTTTTGCAGATTTATTAAAAAAGAAAAACTGAAATATCACATGGTCCTAAGTATTCAGACCCTTTGCTGTGACACTCATATATTTAACTCAGGGGCTGTCTTTAGCTCATATTTATGTCTGAATGCCTGCTATTGTTAGTATTGAATGTCTATGTTTGTCAGAGCATTGGAAACCCTCTTGGATCCAATTTAGCTAAACTACAGTTCATTATTTTTATGTCTTCTGTCACATAATATAACTCATGCACAAACACATATAGTGAAAGGGCTTGGGGGAAAAAGGAGTGATAGTTATAAATTCCTTATTTATACACACGTCATACTCTCTCTTTAGCCTTTCAGGTAATTCTGCCTGTCTTTTCTTACCCTGGTGCAGGTTTTTCTGAACATAGCCTAAGTAGACTACACCAGCATTCATCACTGCTTTGACACCAACACTTGTTCATACATCTTTTCCCCCTCCTGCTATACTCTGTTTTTGCTCTGGTGAGTGGTGAGCTGCAGGTAGAAGTGCCATCTTCATATTCCCCAACAAAGCCATGTGGCTGTTTTTTTTCACAGCATCCCCTGTTACCGTGACGGTGGTTGCCGTGACGGCGGTTGCCGTGGAGGTAATGATTTATTCTTTCCACTTGCACTGCATCTTTCAGTGGCTGACGGGGGAAATGGTGTCTCGACCCCAACCATCACACACTGGATATCACATCAGTACCTATACAAAAAAGCACGTCCCTGAAATCCAGTGGATATTTTACTCTATAGCTTTCTTGTTTGTCTGTTCTGGGTTTTTTTTTAGTAGGATCGTTCTCTGATTTCTGTTTGTCTCTTGCTCTTTCTCAGTTTGGAGTGCATTCTGAAGGGAATTCATCTCCCTTTGTTAAATATGTAATGGATAAATCAGGTGCTCGTAAAGTCATTAAGAGCTTGACCTTGACTTTGCTGAGAGAGAGACAGGGATGGAGAAAATGTCAAATTAAATACTGAAAACAAAGTGAGGATTTTTGGAGGAGGAGAGTGGGAAAGAGGAGTGAAAAGACATGAAAGAGAGATTTAAAAGATATTTGTCAAAATTATATATTGATAGGGAGATACTTTATGGTAAAAGATGGTACTATCTTTTACACTATGTTATTCTTTGAAGTACTGTGGAGTATAGTACTTTTTTGTAAGGGTACATTTAAAAAATAATTATCATAGGCTGAAAAAATAGGTTGAATCTCAGGAAATCATGTTTAGTGTCACACATTAATATGTATTTAAATCAGCAGTACCATTATGTAGAAATACGGTAACACTTTAGTTTAGGAACCAATTCTCACTATTAACTAGTTGCTTATTAGCATGCATCTTACTATCATATTGGCTGTTTATTAGTAATTTTAAAAAGCACATATAAATGCCTTATTCTCTGCAGGACCATATTTTAGATACCTTAATCCTAGTCAATTCGTGTATCATTCGATCATTCATTTTTTTATTTAATATTGAAAGTAGAAAAATTACAAAACAGCTCCTATTTCGTTTTTTCGTTTTTCTCCAAAAAACGAAAAATGAGAATTCAGCTTAAATTTTTGTTTTTCGTTCATGGGTGGAAAAATGAATAAACAGCTTGAATATTCGATTTCTACATGTGGGCGGGAATTAAATGCCCCTTTCTGCTGATTGGTCAGCCGAATATCAACCCGTACCATCATCAGTTCTTCCGCAGTATCACGCAGCAGAATAATAGTCCTCTGCTGCTGCAGTTGTACGGATTAATAACCCAACTAACGAATAGCTCGACACAACTCATACAGCGGTAGAGTCTAGACAGGGCTTTTTTCTTTGTAGACCAGCAGTTCTTAAAGTGATAGGGGGTCCGAGAAATAATTTGCTATAGCCTAAAGTATTTCCAGACTGTAAAGTCGCTTTTTTTTATCATAATACATAGGCCTACTGTGATTTATTCCAAAGTGACTTATATGATGCATTTAATGTAAAACCGGTTGTCAGACAGAATGACAGTTCTTGCGTGAACATTATAGGCCTATATATACCCAAGCCAATTTATTATTCTTTCCTTTTTGTCTTAGTGTTTCAAATATGTATTTTGACACGAATTAATTTCTTAATTAAACAAACAAAAAAAAAGACTTACTGGGTGAGCAGGGTAGGCTATGACAGCTGTCATGCCATGCCCAGCTGATGCAAAGAATAGAATTTATATCTACACTGAAGAAAGCCCTGGCTAGACTCTGCCCCGGTATGAGTTGTGTCGAGCTATTCATTAGCCTGTTTGTTTGATGAAAAAAGATTAAATGTAGTTGCAATAAATGCGTTAAGAATCCATACAACTGCAGCAGCAGAGGACTATTATTCTGCTGCGTGATCCTGCGGAAGAACTGATGAAAGCACGGTTTGATCTTCGGCTGACCAATCACCAGAAAGGGGCGTTTAATTCCTGCCCACGTGTAGAAATTGAATATTCAAGCTGTTTATTCATTTTTCCACCCATGAACGAAAAAACAAAAATTTCAGCTGAATTCTCGTTTTTTCGTTTTTTGGAAAAAATAAATCAAAAAACGAATGATCGAATGATACACGGATTCTAGCCAATCCGTGTATCATTCGATCATTCGTTTTTTGATTTAATATTGAAAGTAGAAAAATTAGAAAAAGGCTCCTTTTTCGGTTTTTGGAAAAAACCGAAAAACGAAAATTCATCTTAAATTTTCGTTTTTCGTTCATGGGTGGAAAAATTAATAAACAGCTTGAATATTGGATTTCTACACGTGGGCGGGAATTAAACTCCCCTTTCTGCTGATTGGTCAGCCGAAGATCAAACCGTACTGTCGGGTCTCGGGTCTGATCACCTGTCTCTTGTTGTCTCTGTGTTTGGGTGTTGTGCATGACTTGTTTTGACAGCTCGCCACGTGAGCATGTCAGCATGATCGTTGTCCCCGCCCTCCTTGTTTCACACCTGGTTCTGGTCATCTCATTAGCTTCCCCTTATAGCTCCTCGTGTTTCTCTGTATGTTGTCAGTTTGTTGTGATTATTCCCTTGCTCTGACTGTCCGTGTATGATCGCTCACCAGTTCTGTCTTGTCTCGTCCAGGCTCCAGTGCTCGTAGCAGTCTGTTTATGTGTCCCGCACCTCTCTGTGCGTTCAGGAACCGTGGGCTACCTCCGGCATCCGCATACCCCAGGACTCCGCGGTCTCGTTGTTGGGCTTCTCAGCCTCTCGCTCGGATTAGCGAGCTGCCCCTCCGGCTCCGTCTCCTCTGCCGCTGTTGCGGCTTGTTCCAGCCACTGCTCTCCCCCCCATCGGTGTGGTTGGGGTTTCCACGACCACACGAACTGTCCGCGAAGGCGCTTA
>NW_015506140.1:334853-345216 GCF_001515645.1 Sinocyclocheilus grahami
AATTAATTAATTTCTTAATTAAACAAACAAACAGACTTACTGGGTGAGCAAGGTAGGCTATGACACCTGCCATGCCAGCTGATGCAAAGAATATAATTTATATCTACACAGAGGAAAGCCCTGTCTAGACTCTGCCCCAGTATGAGCTGTGTTGAGCTATTCATAAACCAGTTTGTTTGACAAAAAAAGATTAAATGTAGTTGCAATAAATGTGTTAAGAATCCATACAACTGCAGCAGCAGAGGACTATTATTCTGCTGCGTGATACTGTGGAAGAACTGATGACGGCACGGTTTGATCTTCGGCTGACCAATCAGCAGAAAGGGGCATTTAATTCCCGCCCACATGTAGAAATCCAATATTCAAGCTGTTTATTAATTTTTCCACCCATGAACGAAAAACGAAAATTTAAGATGAATTTTTGTTTTTTGTTTTTTGGAAAAAAACAAAAAAACGAAAAAGGAGCCTTTTCTCATTTTTCTACTTCAATATTAAATCAAAAAACGAATGATCGAATGATACACGGATTCTAGCCCATACCAAAACTTAACAACTGCCTTACTATTAATAAGAAGCAAATTATGAGTTTATTGAGGAAAGAGTCATAGTTTGTAATTAGTTAACAGTAATAATTGGTCCACAAACTAAAGTGTAACCAAAATGAACACTAAAAAATATAAAAAGCATTTAGTATTCTTAATGTTAATTTCAACATTTACTAATACATTATTAAATCAAAAGGTGTATCTGTTAGTATTATTTATTGAACTGAGCTAACGTGAACTAAAAATGAACAGTTGTTTTGCTCATTGTTAGTTAATAGTAGTTGATGCATTAACTAACATTAACTAATGGGACCTTATTGTAAAGTGTTACCAAAAAAGTAAACAATTATTTTTCATAATACATTAATGACAATGTGATTTTCCTTTTTTCTTAAGAGAAACCGTTTCTTTCTTTTAATTTTAGGGTAAAAAATGGATGGGGAAGGTGGAAACCCTGATAGTGTCCTGACAAGGTTGAGGGAGATATTAAGACGTGAACAAAGAGCCAAACTCTGAATCCTGACCATCCAGGCAGTTTCCATAGCAACCCAAGGCAGAACAGATAAGCAGAGGCCTCTTGACTCCAAGAGTATGAGTGAGGGAGAGAGGAAGAGATGGAAAAAAATCAAAAGAGAGAGACTGAAAGATCAGGCAGTGAAGGAGACAGAGATGGAAGGATGACATAAATAAGTGGTCTGATCTTGAAGCAGCGAGTTGCACTACAACACACACACACACAAACACATTACTGATTATGCAAGAAACACATTTCTCATCATGTGTTTCATCCATTTATTTGGGTTCCTTTTTTATTTGCTCTTTTGCCCTCTAAAAGTTCCTACTTTTTCTTCCTCTCCCTTTCCCTTCATTATCCATTGCTTCGTTTTCCAACTTCCACAGCGAGATTTAAAGAAAGATTAACGGTGCTGATGGATGTATTACACCTTAGACATGTTTTCTATAACTTCCTGAAAACTTATGGTTCCATTATAGTTGAAGATAAGTTTCCTGAAGCTTCTGACAGACAGGAGAGAATTCAGTCGGATTTGAGCAACTTTGCTTCAAACAGCTGACACAACTTTTGTGCTTATAGAGCGAGTCTGTGTTCGGATGTTGGAGTTTTCCACCTGACAGGTGCTTTAAACTGTGGGAATTACAGCCTTGGATTTTAAGTGGATACAGAAGGAGACACAGGCCCATATGTATCAGCCATCTCTGAGTTTGACTGATGGTTGAATTCAGCTCATCGTCGTATTGGGATTTTGTATTAGGGTATAGAATAAACACATATCCTAAAACAATACTTTGGCTCTATTTTTATACATTTAATTGTATAGGTCCAAGTTCGATTTTCACTCTTCTTTCTGTGACTCATCAGAAATTCTCAGGGTTTTTCAGTTTTAGCCTTTTTTGACATGTCTATTCGTATAGTACAGAGTGATATGTCAGGTGATATAAGCCAAAATGTCAAGCAGATGAGTACTAAAACTCAATATGTCAAAGCATGTTTTCTAGCTGCTCGGCCATGGGTATTTATTCTAGAAAATAATTTGGTGTCTTTATAAATATCACAATAATAAAAAGCTATACTACCTTAATGAAATCTCTCAATATCACTTATGTGATTATTTGAGAAGGACATGCTATTTTTGTTAAAATACATTTAATTTTGTCTAAGAATTACATCTCTTATTTTATGAATTTCAAGAAAATTATATTTTTTAGATGTATTGGTAACACTTTATTTTAAGGACCAATTCTCATTCTTAACTAATTGCTTATTAGCATGCATATTACTAGCATATTGGCTGTTTATTAGTACTTATTAGGCACATATTAATGCCTTATTCTGCATGACCATATTCTAGATCCCCTAACACTACCTCATACCTAAACTTAACAACTACCTTACTAACTATTAACTACAATAAGTAGCAAATTAGCAGTTTATTGAGGGAAAACTAGGTAATAGTGAATATTAGGGCTGTGAATCTTTGGGTAGACAGGGAATCGATTCGATTCACGATTCATAGGTTTTCGATTCGATTCAAGAACGATTTTTGCTCATTCAGAACGATTCGATTCGATTCGATTCACAATTAAATTCGATTCGATTCGATTAACGATTCGATTCTGCATTCTTTAAGTGCATTCACAGGATTATTTAAATGCTTGCCCTAAATTCTTTAAATGCTTAGTCATGGAGCAAATTACACAGCAGCCTTTATGGTTACAGAACCATAGGTTAGAGAACAAAACACTTTTGTCCATTGTTAGATGCTAGTTTAATGATGCATGGCATGACATAGCATATGTAGAAATGTATGGAAGCCAAGATTTAAAAAAAGAGCTTTAAAAGTATTATGTATAGGCTAACATTTTGTCACGCCAGGGGCGTAGCCATCATTTCAGAAGTGACAGAAATGTCAAGTACAATAATTTTATGTTTGTATGTATGTATTATTATTATTATTAGTTTTACAAGGAATTATTTTCTTATCTCTTACTTTGAATTTGCTATAAGAAATCAAATACACTGCTGGACAATAATCAATCTATAATTTTTTCCTAATGGCAATTTTATGATTGTTTTATATACTACAAACAATTATTTCAATTTTCTGCACAGAATAAGGTAAAAAATATATACTTTATAGTTTCTGTACTCTAATAAATTATATGTCAATTAGCACTGCATCATTCATAAATTGTATTTATTTATTGTGTTTATTGCCTTAACGTTTCAGTTCATTTTACTTTTTATTCAGCTTAGCTGCAGATATAGCCTGGCACGTCTATGAGCGCGAGATCACTTCTCTTTCAGTGCGAAAACTTCTTTATCTCATTTTCATAAAATAAAATGCTATAGTATTTAACTTTTCCTTTCCATCGGCGAATAAGGATTCTGAAAGAAAACACGCCCGATGTCTGTTTGCTAAAGCAACAAACGCTACTTTCATGCATCTGATTATCAGATAAACCTTGTGCTCTTATTTCAAGGTTGTTGTTAATGCTGTGGTTATTTTAACAATTTCCTTCATACATTCGATTCAATGACATTGTTAAAACACATTTATCATTCAATGGAACTGTGCGTATGCTTTAGACACTTACATTTTTGCTCCGTAAATGCGCAGCCTTCAACTGCTCATGTAATGTTGTCGGTATGACAGAGAGCCATTGAAAAACTACAGAAAAGTAAAACTACTTCACTTTAGCATTACTGGCCACGAGTACTAAGGCGAGATCACACATCAGCTGCTCAAAACGTGTCAGTGAGACGCAAGCACAATCCTGTGACAGTCACAGGCGTTAAACAGTGGAGCGCGTGAAGGAGAGATGCGCGGGCACGAACACTGTTCAAGGTCTCCATTAATTCCTGCTTGTAGTAATTTAATGTGTATATATTTTGAAAGCATTGAATCGCTATAGAAATCGCGATTTATTTGATTCTTAGCATTTTAAATCGATTACTGTCCGAAATCGACAATTCACGATTCAAAAATCCATGTTTGGATGCATCGTCAGGGTTTGTAATCGATGCATCGAGAAAACGAGTGAATCATTACACCACTAGTGAATATGTATTCCCTAATCTAAAGTGTTACTGATGTATTTAATATTTTGTTAAATTTCAGTCAGAATATTTGAAATTGGAGTAACTGACTCTGATCAGATCTTTGTTTATAAAACTATGCATTTGTTAAGGGGAGTAAATTTTGAAATTAAGTGCAATTTGTGTGTGTGTGTGTGTGTGTGTGTGTGTGTGAGTGAGTGACAGAGGGCTACAAAGCAGACAAAACTGAACTCTTTATGCACTGTTGCACAGTTACTTTGAATGGTCAGACTCTGAATGCTTTAATTGGCACAGAAAGTTCAATGTCTCTGATTAAGCATGGCTATGTCCCTGAAAATGCAATTGATTACATGAAGACCATATCTGTACAATGTGTTCATGGTGATAAAGTAAAGTACCCTACAGCTGAGGTTACATTGAACGTCAATGAACAGATGTACTTATTGTGTGTTGGGGTAGTTGACAAACTTCCTGCTGACATGGTTTTGGGATGGGATCTACCAGTGTTGAATGACTTGATAAACCTGTGCAATAAACCCATGAGTGCTGTAAATGTCATATCATGTCCAGTGCTCACTCGAGCTCAAGCTAAGACTGGTTTGCAGCCTCTGCCAGATAGTCTGATCCAGAACTGTAACAAACCTAGAAAAACACATCGGCAACGCCGAATGGCAAAGTTGTTGGGTACACCAACTCCTATGGTGTCAACAGATGGTTTGGAGGTCAGGGATTGGGAGATCCCAGACAATATTGCTCAGTTACAGATGGCCGATGTTACGTTAAAGCCATTGTTTGCTAAAACATGTGAGGGCGAAAGCAGAATACAAACTCTTGGGGCTGAAACTTATGTTGTGCAGAATGGAATTTTGTATGTGAAGTCTGATGGTATTACACGTCTTGTCATCCCTAAGTGTTTTAGGTCTCTTGTGTTACACCTTGCCCATACTATACCATGGTCTGGACATCTTGCACACCAGAAAACATACCAAAGACTCAGTTCCCGTTTATTTTGGCCTTCCATGTATACTGACATGCTCACATACTGTGCCTCATGCTCTGTTTGTCAGAAAACCAGCGCTGTTCGCAGGTCAGCCAGAGTCCCTTTATCCATTACCAGTGATCTCCACTCCATTTAGAAGGATTGCAATGGACATAGTCGGACCCCTGGAGAAGAGCAGTGCTGGTCACCAGTACATTTTGGTCGTGTGTGACTATGCTACTCGGTACCCTGAAGCATTCCCCCTAAGATCCATTACAACTGCCAAGGTAATCAGTGCTCTTGTGCAAATGTTTTCCAGAGTCGGTATCCCGGACAAGATTATTACAGATCAAGGCACCAACTTTACTTCCAGCTTGATAAGGCACTTCCACAGACAGCTGGGTATCCAGCCGATCAAGACAAACCCCTATCACCCACAGATAGGCGGGTTAGTCGAGCGGTTCAACCAAACCCTCAAGAGTGTGCTGAGGAAGTTCGTCAATGACACGGGGAAAGACTGGGACAAGTGGATGCCGTTTGTGCTGTTCGCCTACAGGGAGGTGCCTCAAGCGTCAACAGAGTTTTCACCTTTTGAATTACTGTACGGATGGTCTGTACAGGGTCCACTAGATCTGCTGAGGAAGAGCTGGGAAACCCCAATGACATCCACAGCTGGTGAACAAGGTATTCTTCGATACGTGCTGCAGATGAGAGACCGCTTGGAGAAGTACTGAGAACAAGCCATCGAGAACTTGGAGGTGGCTCAAAAAGCACAGAAACGCTGGTATGACCAGTATGCATGACACCGAGAGTACCAACCAGGACAAAAAGTGCTGCTGTTACTGCCATCATCGACGAACAAGCTGTTAGCGAAGTGGCAAGGGCCCAACGAGATCCTGAGACGTGTGGGACCGGTCACTTACCAGGTATTGCAGCCAGAGAAGGGGAAATCCAGCCAAGTGTACCACGTCAACCTCCTGTAAGAGTCGCGAGAGATGACAGCAGACAAAGACACAGTACTGTTTGCCTGCAAAGGAGTCACAGACGAAGAGGAGGGTGAGGACGAAATGGAAGACGTGGCTGTACAGAGATCCCCGGCAAAGATAACCCTGAAACACCTGAAAGAGGAACAGAGGGAGCAGCTTCTACAGATAGTAGACAAGCACCCGAATCTCTTCAGGACAGAGCCAGGAAGAACCAACTTGATTGAACACACCATCCAGCTGACTGACCCAACTTCCATTCGACAATAGCCCTATCAAGTGCCTGAATGGCTGATTGAGCCACTGAGGAGGGAGATTCAGCTAATGAAAGATATGGGGGTAATTGAAACGTCAGCCAGCCTGTGGAGCAGCCCGACCGTCCTGGTACCAAAGAAGGATGGGTCGCTGAGGATCTGCCTCAATTTCTGAAAGCTCAACGCTGTCTCAAGGTTTGATGTGTACCCAATGCCTCGGATTGATGAGCTAGTAGAACGGCTTGGTCAAGCCAAATATATCACCACTCTAGATCTATGCAAAGGATACAGGCAGGTGCCCTTAGCTCAACAATCCGGAGAATACACCGATTTTAGAACACCCTTAGGACTGTTCCATTTTACGACCATGCTGTTCGGGTTACACGAAGCTCCAGCAACATTCCAATGGCTGATGAATCAGGTTCCATGAGGGGCAAAGGACTGCTGTGCAGCATATATTGATGACGTGGTCATCTACAGCGGTAGCTGGGAAGAGCATCTACGACACCTGAGCAGGATCTTGCAGAAGATTGGTGATGCAGGCTTGACCTTAAACGTGATGACGTGTGAGTGGCCAAAACAAGAAGCGCAATATCTAGGATTTCTGCTGGGCAATGGTGAAGTCCAACCACAGGTTGACAAGGTGGAGGCTGTGCGAAACTGTCCAAGACCTCAAACGAAGAAAGAGTTACGGGCCTTCCTTGGGCTAGTCGGATGGTACTGAAGGTTTATACCAGAGTTCTCCAGTGTTGCAGTGCCCCTGACCAACCTCACCACAAAGATGGTCTGGAATCTCGTACCCTGGACGGAGGAAGCTGAGCGGGCATTTCAAAGGCTGAAGGAGAGCCTATGTAACAGTCACGTGCTTCGAAGTCCAGATTTCTCTCAAAGATTCCTAGTTCAATAGACTAGGAGCTGTATTAGCACAAGGAGAGAAAGGCCAGGGACACCCAATCCTCTACCTGAGCAGTAAGCTGCTGCCTCGAGAGACACGATACTCAACTATTGAGAAAGATGGTCTTGCCATCAAGTGGGCATTAGAAAGTCTCCGATATTACTTGCTGGGAAGAGAGTTTGATCTTGAGACAGACCATAGAGCTCTGACCTGGATAAACTCAGTGAAGGATCGAAATGCCAGGATAACGAGATGGTACCTATCACTGCAGCCTTACCATTTTAAGATCAGACACCGACCTGGGAAAGAGAATCTGACTGCTGGTTATCTATCCAGATTGCCGAGTTCATCAATCTAGGAGAGGAAGGAGGTAATGTGATAGAGGGCTCTGTCACGATCGCAACAGCACTACATTTTACCCACACACGATCCACTATCCCCAATTTTCTGCTGTTTCCTACCCTTGGGTGCACACGAGGGCTAGCTTAAGGTTACAGTTGCATGCATAACACACACATATCCACCTGATTACCGCATCCTACTTAATATCCCACAATAAACACACACAGACATCAGATAAGTTTACATGTAAGCGTTTATTGAACTTATCTGCACATATTACATATCGTTGTTCATTGTCTGTTTGTGTGGTGTCCCAGTCCAGGTTACCGGAATCAAATGGCAAACTCCGGTAATGGGCTAGAAAGCCAGAAGTCACTGAATTCCCGCGTTGCGTCTGCACGATCGCTCCGATAACTGGACCGTCATAAATGTTGCTTGTTTTGGGGGAGAGTTGGGAATACAAAAACCCAAGTTAACAGGAATGATAATGAATAAAACACATATTGTATAGTATGATGAATATTTATGGTTATGTATACCTGTTATAATACTGAAGATTATATGAGTATTGTGTTTATTGTTATTTATCTAAGTGCATCGTGTTAATACTCACCCTTGAAAATATATCGTAGAGTCCATGTGGGGTGGGGCATTTGATTTAAAAGCCAAACCGGTGTTTGTAGGCAAACATCAATGCCTTGAATTGTTCAGTGTGGGTTGTAGTTGGAGGCAAACGTTGCAAGTGTCTTGTGTGTAGTACCTTTATGTAGAAGGTTTTAACAGCAAAGTAAATAGACTGTGAATCAGTACGGACACTGTCAATAAAACCGCCTTTGCTAGGAAGTGCTATTGCGACCCTGCCATCATTTCTTGTGACCGGTTTTCCTTCACGCCTCGTCACAGTGTGTGTGTTGTCCTGGTATTACCTACATATGTCCCCACAAGTATAGTAAAGCAAGTAATTTTTATTTATTTTTTTTGGTCCCCATGAGGAAACAAGCGTATAAATTATAAAGAATGAAGTGTTTTCTAAAATAAATTTAAAATAGCAGAAAGTTTTGTGTGAGGGGTATAGTTTAGGGGTAGGGTTTGTACAGTATAAAAACCATCACGCCTATGGAATGTCTCCATAAAATGTGTGTGTGCTTGTTTTTTATAGTCCATAAGCTGCATGTAGCTTTTTTAAAAGACTTTTTTAATGATCTATCTTTTTATTGGATTCAAATGAAGAAAGAAAAAGTTAGTAGTTCCCATAAATGTTGTACAGGGAACTGACACTTTTATATGTCATGGTACTAAATGTAGTTATTCAAATTTACTTCAGTTTTTATGTACATTAATTATTCCATTGATTCAGTACATTTCAATGATTTCAGAGCTTTACAGTTTAAGTCTATAGAGTCAAGTCAAGTCAAGTCACCTTTATTTATATAGCGCTTTTAACAATACAGATTGTGACAAAGCAACTGAACAGCATTAATTAGGAAAATAGTGTCAAGGAAAAGAATACAGTATATAATAATAGCCTGTATATGATAGATGGCTTATTTAAAGTTAGGCACATCCAGTTAGGCACTGTAGCGAATTTAGCTCATGGGGAAATATGAATAATTAACCATAACTAGTTATAATTAACTATTCATATTTTAGATCCACTGTAGATATTTAGCTGACCACTCAGGGTCAACCGTCTTGTCAATTCTAAGAACGTTAATTTCCTGGTTAAAGGAAATAACTTTCTTACTGTACAATTCTATAAGTTTGTAACGTAAATCTGCATGATTATTGACTCCGGTTATGAGTAAACAATGAACACGTCAAGTGTGATACAAGTAAGGTTTTATTAACTACATAAACACTTAAACTAGTCTAACATACTACATAAACACATTAAGCCGGTCTAACATACACATACACACACACACACATACAGTTGGTATAGGAAAGGGTTAAAGTTTAGCACTAAAGAAAGAGACATAAGGAATGACATTTATGGAACCATTTTTGCATATTCAGCAGATCTAAAATCTGAGGGAAAACGTCAGATTCTTAGTTCAAACAAACCTTGTACAAAGGTGTAACTGATACTTAATGCATCAATTATATCGACTAAGTTTGATACTTGCGTATGTCTGAAAAAGATTCCTGATGCAATCTTAAGGCCCCAAGATCTTGCTGAAGTTGGTTGATGAGAAAGAGCTAGTTTGAGTCAGAATCACTTGATGAATGAAAAGGACTAGGCCGGAGCCTGGCACGAGCTTTGGTATCCTGGAGCGTTTCTCACATCTTCATCTTAGCATCTCACTGAACCACCGAACAGGGCGGGTCACATGGTGTGTCAGCTTTAAGGTCAGAGAAGATCCCCGCCTCTCAAGATGGGCTTATCCAATGAGAAAAGCCGGAATCCCAAGTGGGCGTTTTGAGATCCTGTGGAGTTTATGGCTCTTTGTGTGGAAACATGGTACTTTAGTATCTGAAACTGGGTCCATAGACCCTCGTAATTGGCCATTTGGTTAGGTGATGGGGAGTTCGATATTATTTGTTAAATATAACAAAAAGTTGTGTGTCTGATTGGTCCAAATGCTACAGCACATCAACCATAACTCCTTCAAAAACAGCCAGAAACCTTGGGGATATGATTGATGATCAGCTTACTTTCTCAGACCACATTTCTAAAACTGCCCGGTCCTGCAGATTTGCTTTATTCAACGTCAAGAAGATCAGGCCCTTTATTTCGGAAACATGCTTCACAACTCCTTGTTCAACTTCTTGTTTTGTCTAGGTTGAC
>NW_015506140.1:346014-346679 GCF_001515645.1 Sinocyclocheilus grahami
GCCCGGGGTCATCACATGTGGTTGCCGCAAGCCCGCCGGCCGCACCTTTCTCAAGCCCGCCTCCACTCACTCTAGCCCGCCGCCGCTCACTCAAGCCCGCCGTGTGTGATGCTGTGTGTTTTTGTGAAAGCGAAACGTCTCAGGTTACTTATGTAACCATGGTTCCCTGAGTAGGGAACGAGACACTGCATCCTCTAGGGGTCGCTATGGGGAACGCCTCGTCGTGACCCGTGTCTGAAGCATACATTGAAAAAACACCAACTCGTTGGCTTTCGTCTGAAGCTTGCGTTCGAAGCATGGCAGGAACCCTAGAGGACGCAGTGTCTCGTTCCCTACTCAGGGAACCATGGTTACATAAGTAACCTGAGACGTTCCCTTTCAAGTGAACTTCGAACTGCGTCCTCTAGGGGTCACTATGGGGAACGATATACCCACGCCGCCATGCTGAGGATGAGTGCGGGCCAGAACCATGGCTAGCACTATGTACCAACTTTACCATTTTCATGGTGAGTTGCCCCTGGGACATCAGACGGCTGTCCGTGACTTTATCCCCTACGGCCAAAGGCCTAGGCTACATACCCAACTTACCTGTTAGGGCCAGACTCCTGGGCCCGGGGTAGAGCTCAAGGCTTGGAATCATAATGGATTCCTTTAAGGGGATACGA
>NW_015506140.1:346916-347557 GCF_001515645.1 Sinocyclocheilus grahami
GAAGCCCTCACCATACAGGATTTTAGAAAAGAATGCAAAGAACTAGCGTGCGAACTTACCACAATGTGGATTTTAGAAAGTGCACAAAGCCGTCACATGCACACTTACCATAACATGGATTTTAGGATACCGTTCTAAGGGGGCTCTCGTGGTACTCTGAAAGAGCAGCTCATAGATGGAATGGTGCATACCAAACCCAATATGTTTAAAAGTCACCAACTCGATCTAAGATATAAAGCTGGAATGGCTAGCAGTAAATCTCTAGCTGAGGGGGCAAACACCCAGCTCTCACAGTCAAGCTCAACCTACCGCATGTTCCAATGCTGGAACAGCTAGCAATAATTTACTTAGCTGAGGGAGCAACACACCCAGCTCTAAGACGAGAGGGAGGCTCAGACCTACAGCATGTTCCAATACTGGAACTGCCAGCAGTAAAGTTACCTAGCTGAGGGAACACAGACCCAGCTCTCAACGAGAGAGGGGGCTCACCCAGCGTGATCGTTAGAATCAGAGGTAAGTGTACTGCAAGCTAGACAAAAATCAGCGCATCAGAGAGGTGGATTTGGAAGGGCCTAGTTCACCTGATGCTACTGGTTCCAGATGCTCTGGGAAAACAGAGAACTCAACTCTCACGTGAAAGG
>NW_015506140.1:347825-361454 GCF_001515645.1 Sinocyclocheilus grahami
CTCGATAGGAAGCAGCATGCTCATAGTAACCCTCAATGGTGAGGGGAGCGATACTTCCAAGTGTGTCAAAAATAGAGACACACTGGTTGAGTGGAGCCCACGGTACCGGGGTCTAAGCAACTCAGAGAAAGGGAACGAAGCTATAACGCGTAATCCTTACCATACAGGATTTCAGAAAGTGCGCACAGTCTAGTGTGCACACTTACCACTTACAGTGAGGGAAAAAAGTATTTAGTCAGCCACCAATTGTGCAAGTTCTCCCACTTAAAAAGATGAGAGAGGCCTGTAATTTTCATCATAGGTATACCTCAACTATGAGAGACAAAATGAGAAAAAAAAGTGGCTGACTAAATACTTTTTTGCCCCACTGTATGTGGATTTTAGAAAGTGCGCAAAATGTTCAACGTGCGCACATACCACTATGTGGGTTTCAGAAAGTGCACAGAGCCTAGCGTGTGCACTTATCATAGCATGGATTTAAATTTCCAGGCATCTGATCACAGATACCCGGAGGTACTGGCCCAAACGAGAGAGGCAAGCTCAAATACGACCCTCTAAGGCGAGGGAGCACTGCCTGAGACAGCATTACACAAGAAGGTTCTCGCAAATGCTGCCTATACTTCCTGCTCGATGCCTCAGTAAGAGGGGATATCCTGGAGCCCGGACATTCAGGAATTTTTTGCAGTGTCGTGCCGGGGGCCTGATGATCAAGAAGGCTCCTGCAGAAGCCTCTGACCTGGCCGCATGGTCCAGGAAGCATGAAGCCGGACACAATATCGACGAGTGAGGTAACACTGCGAGTCGAGCACCTGGTTTCTGAATCCAGCAAAGGGGTGCTCACAGAAGACCTACCTTAAAAAGGACAGAAACACACAGGTCCCGGAAAACTCTGCAAAGAAATCTCACAGAAGGATTATACACACATAACCACCAGCACATTAAAAACATATATATATATACACATATATGTATATATAGAATGGATCATACTCACCCACCATGGTCCCCGCGCCAGAGCCCCGTTCAAGAGGCGACTCAAAGAAGCCTCTAGTCCAGACCATCAGCAAGGTGGTCACTATGAAGCCATAGAACCAACCAAACATATAGGTCCAGCATAGGAGACGGACAGACCGAGATGGACCAGGACCCCTATGCTGTTCGGTCTTAGACCTGGACCACCTCCCTGAACTTCTCGACCACCGCCTCAACGGAGGTAACCAAAAATATTTGGAAGGCGAAACCGGCGCATCGAGAAGAAAGCCCCTCTCTTCCATCCCGATATCTGACAGGTTCACCCACAGATGTCTCTCAATGCCTACTATAGCTGCCATGCTTAGTAGCACAGAGAGTGAGATCTGTGATGCGGCGAAACTCAGCTACCTCATCAGGCCTTTATCCAGGTCTTCCAGCAGGTCAGCCTAATATGCCTGGAGCACCGCATTGTGCGCAACGAAGCAACAGCCTGACCTGCTGCTGCGTATGCCCTGCCATCTAAGCGAGATGGCAAGGAGGGAGTTTTAAGACAGGACGTCTCACCCATAGAAAGATAGCTAGCCATTCGAGTTTTTTACAGGGGCATCCTCTCATAGTCGTTTCCACGCATCGCCTCGATGTTGGCATAACTCGTATGCTAGAAATCTATGAATGCGTAAGAAAGATAATGCTCAAAACTCACCATACGCAGAGCAGGAGGATTGGGAAGGCTCAGCCTCAGCTCCTTCGCCATCCGAACAGACATCTCCTGCTCTTACCGGGCCGAACCCAGCAGAGCACTGGCCCCCGGATCAAACGATGTTAAAGAAATAACATCATCCTCCAGCAGCTTACTCTCATCCACAGCCGACGAGCGCGAGAGGGAAACCCCCTTTTTAAACTCATCAGCCGGATCCGCCTGCGATCCCCACGAGCCCATCCTCCTCCGTGCCTCAGCAGCAGTGAGTCCTTAGCCGCGGGAAGCAGATGGCTGCCCCCCTTTCCTCGAAAAGAGAGACAAACGAGAGCGGAGCTTTTCATTAAAATACGCTCACAATGAACGCAAATTGCCCCCTCAAGGACATCGCGTGCATGCTCTTTTCCCAAACAAACAACGGAGAGATCGTGTGTGTCATCAGGTGTCAAATAACAATGACGCGGATGCACACACCCTCTAAACGCTTTGCTAGTGCTCGCCATAACAATAGGAATATAGATCGCTCTTACCACGGTGTAATGAAATTAACTCATTTGTAATTGTATAAGGGAATTAATTATTATTAATTCATTCAGGTTTTGATAGGACTCGGATCTGAAAATTCGAAGTCCACCTGATTAAACCGATTTCAAATTTGTTATGTTACACTTTAAATCAAGGGTCGTCCAGTGAGCCGTGACCTCAGTATATTTTAACAATTTGACTATGTATTCTCCTGGCCATGGATAAATACGTTCTTTGATAATTTGTAAGCTCTTAGAGAGGTTTTTATAAGTAAGCTACGAGCTAGGCAGCAAGGGATCTTTTTGGCAAAAAGGGTTTAACCTTGAAATTATATGACACCAAACAATGATTTTTTATAAATGAAACATGAATTTTATTGGCTATCCTAGATTACATCAAAACTAAGCTAAAACACACATACACACACATATATACAGCTCAGAAAATTGAAGGAATGAGTTAACGGAGTTGCATGACGTTCAAAGTTCTAAACTCGTTTTCACGAGTGGTTTTAAAATCACCTGAGAGAATTCCCGAAGCAGAGAATGTTAGCTTATGTTTACTGCTTAAAGTAGCTCGACACCAGTTCAGCAGAGATAAGATTTGTTCGTTACTTGCGTTCTGCTGGTTGATAGCTGAAAGCTGAGTCGTTCCTCGTGGCTACTGGATGGCTGCTGGAGGGAAATTCCTTCGCTGATTGGCTGTTGCGGTGACATCGGAATGACGTTTGAATGACGTTCTTTTGGGAAACCTCTCGTTGGATTGGTTGGTTGCCGGGTTACGAAGAGCTTCGGGTTCTTCTGAGAGAGAGAGACTGCTTTAGCAAGGCTTTGCGTTCTGCAGAGTTGCATAGCTTCAACTGAAGTGTTTGTGTTATTCACATCTCTTACACGCATATTAAATGTTTTGTCTGCTAAAAAGAGTTATAAGGCAAATATAAAAAATATCATAGATTCCAATAAATACATCACACATATATATATATATATACAGTATATATATATATATACGGCATAACACATGCAGTGGATACATTTTCACTACTTTTTAAATGATTTATCTTTTACAATCGTCATGCAAGGTTCTGTTTCTTTTGTTGTAACATAAGGACGCGGGTTTCAGACAGGGCAGGAAGTAGGTGGTCACAAGACATGTGACCGTCATGCATAGATATCCCGTGCTTGCCGGCCCGAGGGCCTGATTAACATAGCCGCTTCCTGTGCATACATATAATAGTTCTTTTCATTGGATCACGAGGCTTCACAAGGTATTTTCAGTCCTCATACAAAAGATCTCTGTGGCAACTCTTGATTAAATTAATCCGGACCTCATGATGGCTGATATCAGTGTCCGTTCATATTTAGAAATCCCTACAACGGAAATGCACGCTTTAAACAAAACGGTCAGTGAAGACGAAGAAGAGAATGACATGTTCTCCCGGCGCCTATTTTATACTATAATCGCACCGGTAGTGATGTCATGGCCTGTCGCCGGCCAATGTGTTGTTGGTGTTTTTTCAATGTATGCTTCAGACACGGGTCATGATGAGGCGTTCCCCATAGTGACCCCTAGAGGATGCAGTTCGAAGTTCCCTTGAAAGGGAACTACATTGTTTGGCCTTCCAAAAGAGGACATGACTAGAAATCAGTGGTTAAGTTGTATTTACAACACTGTTCTAGAACAGTTTAATCCAAATATTCAGATGTGTGCAGCACATTTTATGGAGGACTGTTTCCTGATCCCGGAAGATTAGACTACAATGCCGGCTGTTCTGACTCACAGACTGTAAGTACGTTTTCATATTTACAGGATTTGCAACTGATGATTCAAACGCAAGTTTTGAGCAGTGTCGAGTAGCGCTTGTTGTTTGTCATTTCTCCAATCACAAATGCAGACATGGTTTTGTATGTAAAAAGCCAGTATAAGTCATTATAATCCGTAATTATGTCCCCACTGGATGCAACAAATGCCTCGTTTATAATGGGTTTTAATGTTTTTGTCTCGTTGCTCCGGCCGGACAGGGCATCACAGAATGGTAGGGGCGTAACATTTCTGTCACACGCTTGAGGTATTCGGCCAATCACAACGCACTGGATAGCTGGCCAATCACAGCACACCTCGCTTTTCAGACCGATGAGCTTTGTAAAACTCTATGCATTTCAGAAAGGCAGGGCATAGAGGAGAAACAATAATGTACAGTATGTTGAAAATAATGTGTGTTTTTTTACCTTAAACCGCATAAACCCATTTTATTACACCAAATATACAAAATAATGTTCTTTTTAGCAACATCATATGACCCCTTTAATTTAGTGTGAATGAAAACGAGTATTGTACAATCAATTCAGTAACTTGCTGTCCAAGGCCATGTCTGATTTTCACTACCCATGTTTTCTGGATATTTGCTGCATGTTAAGTTTAATAAATTAAAATGAGCTAATGCAACAAGAGTTTTTTTATCAAAACTTAATTTAATCACATTTAATCCACTTTAATTTGTAAATGAAGTGTAATTTAAGTCATTTTGTATTGGGACTACATTAATGTTTTAACAACTAAAACTGCAATGTTAAAATTTGATGTAATTTGTATGTGATTTTGAGAAAAACTCTTATTAGTGTTTAATGTTCAGTTATGTTTGTGATTTAGAAGTTTCTGTTATGAAGTTACCGTTGTGCTCAAGAATTTAAATTAGGCTTATTCAACAAAACATTATTTTGCATTAACATTAATGGAATTGTTCAAGTCAGTTTGAAGAAACTTCTGTTAATTGTGTGTAAATGTTTTCCTCAATTTTATGAAGTTTAAGTTCATTTAATTAGAAAAAAAATGTTGTGAAGGTATCCTTTGAACAGACTGTATATCTATTCCCTACAGCCTCTTTTTCATTTGCATTAAAATTCTTCCCTGACTAAGGTAGCCGTAGCTGCTGTAATGATTTATCTAAATGCAGTATCAGAATCCAGATTATGAACGGCTGTAATGGTCTTTGGCTGGATGTCCTGTAGAAGATGAGAAGTCTTGATGTGTCTCCATTCCCAGTCTAGTGCACACTGAATGGACTGTAGGCAGCCATGACCTCTGGTCACATTCTCTCTGGACAGCACAGCTGTTTTTTTTTTTATCCTGCTGCTCTCTACTCATCTCGTCGTGTCTCTTCTCTTCTGTTTCGAATATGTCTGTAGCATTTTAACTACACATACACACAGGGCGGCATCAGTGACACTGATAATGGCTGTCAGGCTCATTTGCACAAGCTGAAGGACAGGTGGAGGATGTGACCGGTGGCTAGTGTGACTGGATTGATGGACAGCTGAAGGCTGCCCCTGCCTGACAAAACATACAGGAATGCAAGGGGTAAAATTGAGAGGAAAAAAGCATTTTAATAAAATATTAGTGTATTTGTGTAAAAGATGCCTTTTACAGGGGAAATTAAGGAGCAGGATAGGAAATGACAGGGATGTAGCTTTTTTTTCTTCCTTTATGTTGCATATGCTGGGGGGAAAAAAACATGAAGATCAGTGAAAAAAGTATTTTATCAGCCTGTAGGAAAAAAAGGTAAGATGATGTATACCAGTGTTTCCCAACCGGGGTGCCGTCTGTCGAGAGCAGGGGTGCCGTGTAAAAAATCTTTTTTTAATATTTTTAAATTGCTAAAATGTTCAAAAAAGCATCTATTATGTAATATCAATTTCTGATTTCGCTAATAATTAGAGATGCACCGAAATTCCGGCTGCCGAAAATAGGTTCACCGCTCAGGTTTCACTTTCACGTGGTGTGACGCTCTGTGTATTATCCGCTCTATGCGTGTGTGCTCCGCTCAGCTCCACTCATATATCATTCATGCGAATCGGAACAGCAAAGTCCACTCAAAAATGAGCCGACAGGAAACATCGATGTAGTACAGTATTGTTACTGTCTGCAATAGTCGTTATTTTTTATTCGTGCTATTATTATTAATTTCTTTATTTGTTCTTATTTTATTACTGACTGCTTACTTGTCATTTCTTCAAAGTTTGAAATCAATCTATCTCGTGCTACTGCACCAAAATTAAAAAAACACTGAGTGAGCAAAAATATTTGAGATAGCTAGTTATAATGGTAATTAAATAATGTTTACATATGTATAAAAGCCTACATTAAAATCTGTCATATAAATTTGTCTCTTCATTAGAAATTAGCCTACTGATTGCCACCATTGATGGACAAATTTTTTTAAGAATATTAAAAATATCTGTATGACATTATATTCTGCAGTTCTTCCCAGTTGTACCGAATATCTATACTTTTCAAATTATCACATCGAAGTTAGAAATTCAAATATTGTGACAAAATTAATTTTGTAGGGTGCCACAAGTTTGTTAAAATGTCCAAAGGGTGCCGCGACTAAAAAAAGGTTGGGAAACACTGATGTATACAATGGCCCCAAGAATTGATTAGATACTTAAGCTGCGGCTAAAATGTATGAATGTCTTTACATTATAATACAAAATATTAGGCAAGTGGCATTTATTTTATAGAAATATACCACTTTTCAAGTAAAACATTTGACAAAAGGATGTTTTGGTTAGGTTTGAAATTATAAAATGATTCATATTTTGCGATTGAAAGAATAGTTCACACAAAATTGAAAATTCTGTCATAATTTACTCACCCTCATGTTGTTCCAAACCTGTATGACTTTCTTTTTTTCACAGAACACAAAGGGTTTATTTTTAAAGGACAGTGGGTATAAAAAACAAAAAATTTTAAATAATCACATTTTGTTGCTTTGCAGCCTTAAATGAAGACAGACACAGTTTTTGATTTATCCAGCTGTATTTACTCAGTGCAACTTATAACATCCAAGTGAAATATATAACAGCAACATATTAAAAAATATATACAGTATATTAAAAAAAATTAATTGCTGAGTTGGAAAAAGGATCACCCCCCCCTCCCCATTTGACCTTCAACTGTGATCAGCTGTGGGGATTTTGATTAGCTCTGCATGAAAAGAGCTTTCCTGGAGCATTTCAGTGCTTGGTAGTGCAACTGAAGCAAACAATCAACTATGGGTGGCAAGGCACTGTCAAAATATCTCTGGGATAAAGTTGACAGGCACAAGTCAGGAGATGGATGCAAAAAAATGTCAAAGACTTTATCAATGCCTAGAAGCACAGTGAAGTCTGTTATTAAGAAGTGGAAGGTATTTGGTACAATACAGACCCTCTATGGATCAGGACGTCGCTCCAAACTGGATGAAAGCCAGGAGGAAACTGGTCAGAGAGGTGACCAAGAGGCCTACAGCAACTCTAAAGCAGCTGCAGAAAGTTATGACAAAGAGTGGTCATTGTGTGCATGTGACAACAATATCACAAGTTCTCCACAAATAAAATAAAAAACCCACTCCTCAAGAAAGGCCACATGCAGTCACGACTAAGCTTTGCCAATAGGCTACGCACCTTGAAGATTCTGAGGCAGAGGAGACTAAGGCCCTGTTTACACTTGTGCGTTTTCATTTTAAAACAGCGTTTTAAAATGAAAATAATCCTCGTCGACACTGGCGTTTTCACTGCACTTGAGAAACAATCTCATTCTACACTACACAACCGAAAACGCATGTCACATAACCATTCATGCACACTGGGCATGTGTGTAAAAGTTGGTTACTTGTCACTGGCAGGTACAACAATGAGCATGATGGTGAGGAAAAGCAAGGATGTCGCAGCTTGCCTCTTGCACATGTAGGCAACTGCTGTATTATAAAATACAGAATTTAGCTGCACAATGGCTGCTAAAAATGGCAAAAAAGCCAGGAAAGTTTGCAGTTCAGTCTCCATGTTATTGTTTACACGGTCGTCAAGGATACACAGAGCGAATGTGGGCAGCCACGCCATTGTTTTCAAAAGTCTCAGTTTCAGTCCGTTTACACTGAAACGCAACCCTGGAGTTTTCAAACTAAAACGGGGTCTGCAGCATTTTCGAAAATCTCAGTTTTCGAGGGTCGAAAACACTGGAGAAGTGTAAACTAGTGTTGCTTTCGTCAACGAAAATTATAACTAAATATAGTCGTCAACGAACCTTTATCACATGATGAAAACGAGACGAGACGAAAATGCTGGTCATGTGACGATGACGATAATTAAATGTACAATGCAATATCGTTGACGAATAAAAACGAGACGAAATGTGGCTTACAAAATAAAAACTATGCTAAAATGTCTCTTCATTTTCGTTGACCAAAACGAGACGAAACTAAATGTTATAACGTTATTTCGTCTCGTTATTATTATTATTTTGCAGTATTTCTGTTTCCTGTTCCTGTCTCGCTTCAGCGGCTGCATCAGGTCGCAGTGCGCAGACGCAGGCGACATCACTTCCTCAAGCCCCACTCGCGGCATTATTTAGAACAGTGTTTCCCAACCGGGGTCTGTCGAGAGCAGGGGTGCCGTGTAAAAAAATCTTTTTTTTATATTTTCAAATTGCTAAAATGTTCAAAAAAGCAGCTATTAAGAAGGAAAAATGGATGGGGCAAAATACCATCAAATTCTTGAGGAAAATCTGCTACCCTCTGCCAGAAATTTGACAATGGAAAGAAGGTTTACCTGCCAACATGACAATGACCCAAAGCACACAGCAAAACCGACCACACAGTGGTTGAAGGAGAAAAAGGTGAAGGTCCTTGCATGGCCTAGTCAGAGCCCAGACTTAAACCCCTTTGAAAATCTGTGGAATGACTTGAAGACTGCACTTGAGCAGTTCTGCAAAGAAGAGTGGGCAAATATTGCAAAGTCTAGATGTGCAAAGTTAGTAAAGACATACAGTACCTAACAGACTAAAGGCTGTAATTAAAGCAAAAGGTGCTTCAACGAAATACTAACACAAGGGGGTGATCCTTTTTTCAACTCAGTGATTCTGTGTTTTATTTTTTTTTCTGGCATGTTGGTGTTATATCTCTCACTTGGATGTTATAAGTTGCACTGAGTAAATATAGCTGTGAAAAAAAACTGTCCGTCTTCATTTCAGGCTGCAAAGCAAAATGTGATTATGTTAAGGGGGGGGGTGATTCCTTTCTATACCTACTGTATACCCTAGCTGTTCTTTTTCATATAAAAAAAGTGAATGAGAACTGGGACTGTCAAAAAAAAACAATAAAAGTGGCATGGCTCATGCTCTATATTCATGCTCTATGTTCTCTGAAACATTTGATAGCTTGATGTCTGATGAGCTTGATTGATGGTGAACTGTTCCTTTAAGACAAAAGGTATTTGGAAACTTTCTGGATATCAGACTTAGGAAAAGTTTCTATAGTTGTCCCCATCTCCAGAGTTAATGTGATGAACTGCTCATTTTGCTAGGACACATGTTTGAACTAGAGGTGAACAGTATCAGACTCTGTTCCGTGTTTTGTGTGTGTTTTGCTCCCCATGTGTTTCCATGCCCTTATTTGGTTCTTCCTGTTTCTGTTCTGATTATGTTTATTGTTTCATTAGTTCCAGGTGTGTCTTGTCATCCCATCCTTTAGTCCGGTGTAGTTATAGTGAGCCCTGTTCTAAGTTTTGTTGTCCGGTATTGTGAATGTCTGTTGATGTCTACCTCCTCAGCTTCGTGTGTTTTCCTGGTTCCCTTGGTTTCATTAAAATCTCCCTTTTGATGTACTCCACGTCTCCTCGTTCCTCGCTCTACATTCCTCCGCAGTAGCTGATACGTGACAGAATACCAGACCGTGACAATAAGCGGCACCCCTTCTCCCCGTGTTTGTTTTTCATTTGAAAAGGTACCATACTGAGCTGTGTTTACTCATGGAAAGATGTCATCATGTAATGACAGCCTTGTTCACACAATCAGTGTGAGTTAAATTCAACAATGAGAGCTTTATTAACTCAAACATAGCTGCCAACAGCACAGTAGCCATGAGTTCTCTGTCCACTTTGCCATTCTGTGCTGATATGTTTGCCAGACACCCTGCTTAGTCTGGGTCTTGAGTCTTGGGTTGATTCATTTAGTTTTGTTTTCCTATTCGTTTCTCCCCGCCAACATGGAGGAAAAAGCAATGTTCACGACCCGCTCACCTAAGCAAGGGCATTCGTGCTGCTAGCCCTTGCCAGCTCCCTCGATGGGGAGACCCTCGTGACGCTGTTCCGGCTCAGGGTCGACGATCCCGATCCGGAACCCCACCGCCGGCCATTCCACAGTCAAGCCCGCCGGCCGCAGCATTCTCAGACCTGCCGGCCGCTCCGAAGTCAAGCCCGCCGGCCGCAGCATTCCCAAGCCCGCCGGCCATTCCTCTGTCAAGCCCGCCGACCACGCCTTTCACAGCGAACCTAAAGGGGAATCTAAGGAGGAGAAGGCGGTCGGCTCCAGCCCCAGAGCTCGCTCCAGTGTCGGCTCCAGCCCCAGAGTTGTTTTTCTTGGCCTTGTACCTCGATATCCTCCATTTCGCTCCATTTTAAGGTCATAGCTGTGGAGATAAGCTGCCGCCCCTCCCTCAGCTCCCATTTTCCTCGCATGCAAATTAGTTCTGAAAGGACTGCACAAAGCCGGAATTACTGCAGGTTAAACACACACACACAGCGCATGGATGACTGATGGAAAGTAGCATATGGTGAGAGAGAGGGTGTGTAGCAACTCATAATGTAATAACTGCACATAATGTAATATTACATTATTATTGTAATAAAATGTTCGTAATGTAATAATTTTCTCAAAATGTAATAAAATATTGAGCTCATATTGTAATAATAATTTTTCAATGTAATAACAATTTTTCACATAATGTAATAGGTTATTGTATGAGAAATTGATTACATTATGAACACACTGTGGCAACTTATAATGTAATCACAGTTCAGAAGGTAATACCAGCACATAATTTAAAACAATTATTATTTTTTACAATATCATAATTATCTTTCAATATAATACATTTGAGCACAAAACATAATTATAGTTTTATTAAAAGAAAATTAGGCTTATTAGGCTACATTGTGAACTTTTATTTTTTATAAAAAGCTTACTAATTTTGTTATTATGACATGCTTAATTTTTGAGATATAGGCCTGGTTTCACAGACTGGGCTTAGATTTAGCCAGAATTAGGTCATAGTTCAATTAGGACATTTAAGTAATTTTTATAAACGTGCCTTAGAAAAAACATTACTGGTGTGCACTTTGAATTTGCACTTCTGTGCACTTTGTTGCACAGAATCACAGGGGCGAGACGAGAGGGAAAAATCTAGGAAAACAGGCAAAGATCAGAAACCGCAAAAACAGGCAAGGCAAGGCAAAAACAAGGAAAACACAGAGACTCGGAATGGGGTACGGGCTAAACAATACTCAGCAGAGAATGGCAGTTTGAGTGGGTGTTATATAGTGAGTGAGGTGATAAGAAACAGCTGTGTGCAATGAGTGAGGACCACCACGGCGGAGCAGAGGACCACCACGGCGGAGCAGAGGGAACAGGAAACCGTGTTATAGCCGTGACAGGACAGACAAAGAGTTCCCAGACGACCTCCTTGGCTGGAACAGAACAGGCAGAGATTTCATTGACGGCCACCTTGGCCGGAACAAGACAGACAGAGAGTTCATAGGCGGCCTCCCTGGCCGGAACAGGACGAGCAGAGAGTTCATAGACGGCCTCTTTGGCCGGAACAGAACAGACAGAGAGTTCATAGGCGGCCTCCCTGGCCGGAACAGGACGAGCAGAGAGTTCATAGACGGCCTCTTTGGCCGGAACAGAACAGACAGAGAGTTCATAGGCGGCCTCCTTGGCCGGAACAGGACAGGCAGGGAGTTCATTGGCGGCCTCCTTGGCCGAAACAGAACAGGAAGAGAGTTCATTGACGGCCTCCTCGGCCGGAACAGAACAGGCAGAGAGTTCATAGGAGGCCTCCTTGGCCGGAACAGGACGAACAGGAAGTTCACAGGTGGGTACTACTGACACCTCTGGAGGTTCTGCAGCGGATGCCGCCACCTCTGGAGGTTCTACAGTAGTGCCCTCAGGATACAGGGAGAGTTCGACAAAGGATAGACTTTGGAAGCTTTTATTTGTTTTTTCCAAATTTGTTCATAAAAAATGACTTCAATTCAAAGGACAAAGAATTTAGTAGGGGCGCAACTGAATTGTTCCTAGCAATAATTTTGATCAATTAAAATATATTTATATGTAACCACTGTCGTCATCATACCAAGACATAACCTGAGATGTTAAAGTCCACATGAAATCAAAATTTATAATATTTATTTTGTTAGCGCACATTGCTAATCTTAAGGTCAACAATTAATCTGTGCAAGTTAATCCTCTGAAAAAAATTGTTTGTTTTGGTAATCTTTAATCAAATCTGATCATTTGCTTCCCCTCTGGAATGGCATGCATTCTCTGATGACGTCAGTTTGACGGCTTGGGCAGAATATGCTTAACCATGACCCTCCGACCATTAGTCTGCTGTGAGTGAGAGATGAGAGGAGGAGCACAAAAATAAAACCCCGTCCTCTACTCAATATTCCGTTTCAGTTGGAAATACGCCACCACACTGAAATCCAGTCGGCAGCAACTTCCGGTTCACGCGGACTTTAAAGTAAATATGTCAGCAAACGGCGCTCTTTCAAGGATGTGCATTTAATGCATGGCCAAAGTAAGAACACAAAGTGTTTAAAACATGCAAAGTAGGATTGCCAGCTGTTCCCGTATTTAAGCAACATTCCATATTAAATCCATACAGAAAGCAGTTTATCATGTTACACCCAATTTAGGGAGCTAAACACACTCACAAAAAAACAAGAGCATCCTTAGTTGTTTGCAGCGTGTAGCTAATCACAGACACGTCCATTGAACCGATGAACTGAAATGAGTGACAGGCACAGTGCATTTGAAATTTTGAAATTAGCACTCTTTGCACACATACTAGACTATCTGTAATGTATTCAGAATTTTAAAGTTGTTTTTTTTTCATGTTGCTAAGAGGAACAATGTCCCCTCACTAAAGTTCAGCTATAGTTTAGTTATTCTATATAAATGCTAGAGAGAGCGAGAGAGAGAGAGTGATAAATGCCAAAATGAATCTCAGACATGAACATATTTGCTTTGCTTAATCCATTCATATACAAATTAATTCTAAAAATAAATTAATTTGTACATCAAAAGATTAAGTAAAGCAAATAATATGTTCACGTCTGAGATTCATTTTGGCATTTATCTCTCTCTCTCTCTCTCTCTCTCTCTCTATATATATATATATATATATATGCACACATATATATATATACACAGTATATATATATATATATATATATGCACACATATATATATATACACAGTATATATATATATATATATATATGCACACATATATATATATACACAGTATATATATATATATATATATATGCACACATATATATATATACACAGTATATATATATATATATATATATGCACACATATATATATATACA
>NW_015506140.1:362896-364015 GCF_001515645.1 Sinocyclocheilus grahami
ACACACATATATATATATACACGGTATATATATATATATATATATATATATATATATATATATATATATATATATATGTATATCCTGTTATTTTCACACTTAATTATGCCCATTAAAAATTATTTTACATATTTTTGTTACTTTCACTGTTAATTTTTTCTCTCTCTATGGTAGCCTACATCATCTTTAATTTAATAGCATTAGAGCTGCTCCATTGCAGCGGCTTAGTACTGTAATCACGCAATTTGCTGTAAAAATGCAGGGAACCACTCGCTATAAATCTCCTAACTGTGATATTTTCATAAATAGAAGTCGCGTTTTTTAATCTGAAACGTGCAGCGATTTATTTTCCAAAGCCACTCATATAATGCAGAAACACTCATGAAGCAAGCAAAACGCGCACCGCGCACACGTATTTGTAGGCTTCTGGTGCAGAATAAGAGGGACAAGTACAGTACAGCCTTGCGCATTTCACACAAGCTGTTAGTTTCAGTTTCACTTTTGCCAGAAAGTCATGTATGCTTAAGGGTGAAAATAAATGACGTTTATAGTGAATGCCCCAATAAATTGTCTTATATTTAAGATTTAGCTTTAATCCAAATGATGCGTGCTAAGTGAGCTAACATCAATAAAGATCACACAACAGAAGTGCGTGCTCTCTCTCTCTCTCTCTCCCTCCCTACCATTAAGTAACTTGTGCATTGTTTTACTTAATTCTTTTTGACATATCCGACCGAACTACATACTTTCCAGTGATGTCTGTGAGAAAGGGATATTCACTCGACAAGCTCGCGCATCTGCGCCGCTGCGCGCTCAATCCACTTAGCGTGATTTGCTTATCAGCTGGCGCAAATCAGCTATACAGGCGTTAATACTGAATGTTTTATATTCATTGCATACATATACTTCCGAACTACAAACTTCCCAGGGATGTCTGTGAGAAAGGGATAATCACTCCACAAGCTCGTGCATCTGCGCCGCCGCGCGCTCAATCCACTCAGTGTGCTTTGCTTATCAGCTCGCGCGCATAAGCTATACAGGCATTAATACTGAATGTTTTATATTCATTTTAAAGAGTACGAGTACAGGAGCTCAGTATCGGGCCCGATACCGATACCA